>NC_087191.1:11829466-11859466 GCF_035594125.1 Scylla paramamosain
ATTATTGTTAGTAGCAGTAGTAGTAGTAGTAGTAGTAGTAGTAGTAGTAGTACAAGCAGCAGCAGCAGCACATAGCAGTCTCCCTTTGACATCGCAGCAGCAGCAGTAGTAGTAGTATGATTAATAGTAACAGTATTTGTAGTAGTAATGTAATTAGTAGTAGTAGTAGTAGTAGTAGTAGTAGTAGTAGTAGTAGAGTAGTAGTAGGAGCAGTGTCAGTAGCAGCATAATTAGCGGTAGTAGCATTATCAGTCAGACAAAATGCCCCCCGCACCGCCCCCCTCCTGACGCAGGCGTGTTGCAGGGCCCCTCGGCGCAGCTGGTCACGTCGCTGCACCTGTCGGCGTCGCACGTGGGGTGGCACCGCCTGGACGTGACCTCGGCGGTGCAGCGGTGGTTCGCGCGGCCCGGGGAGCGGCTGCGCCTGCTGGTGGACTGCAGCAGCTGTAGCGGCGAGCTGGAGGCTGCCCTCTTCACCGCCCGCAAGCTTAAGGGCGCCCACAAGCCGGGCTCGCGCCGCTCCGAGGCCTCGCACCGGCCCTTCCTGGTGGTGCACACGGCGCCCACGCCCTCCCGCCGCCTCTCGCGCCGCGCCCTCCAGTGTGATAAAGACACCAAAATGTGTTGCAAGCAAAACCTGTTTATCTCCTTCCGAGAACTGGGGTGGGATGACTGGATCATTGCGCCCACCGGGTACAACGCCAACTACTGCAAGGGGTCGTGCGCCAGCGTGTTCCGCACGCTGGACGCCTTCCCGCACTTCCACTCGCAGGTGATGGAGGAGGTGCGGCGGCACCGGCCGGCGGGCAGCCTGGAGCAGTGCTGCGCGCCCACCAAGCTGTCCCCCATGTCCCTCATCTACCAGGACGAGTACTCCAACATCATCAAGCGGAACGTGCCGCGCATGGTGGTGGAGGAGTGCGGCTGTGCGTAAGGGCCGCCGCCCCCGCCCGCGCCCCGCGCCCCGCCCGTGTGATGCTTCACTGTGATGGCCCGCCACGCCGCGCCGGGCGCCCGCGTCCCCCTGGGGACCACCTTCGGAAATAGTCTGATCTGTGATCATAACTTTAAGAGAAGTTGTCGTTGTGTTGTTACTTGTTGTTCTTGTTGTAGGGACTCGTGAGGCGGGGGCCGCGGCGCCGCCCCGCCCAGCCCCGCCCCGCCCGCCCCGCCTCCACACCTGACCGCCGCCCCGCCCACAGCCCGCAGCCACGTGCAGGCGCCCCGCCCCGCCCACCGCCGCCTGTGTGCCGCCTCACCCGCCTGCCGCCGCCCGCCGCCCATGTATCCGCCCACTGTGTGTGTGCCCACCAGCCTGTGTTCACACGTCCGCCCACCGCCCCGTGCCGCCCACCCACCACGCCCACCCTGCCGCCAGCCGGGGCACCTGTACGCCCGAGCCGCCTCCCGTCGCCGCCACACGCTCTACGCCCCGCTCCACCCCACCCCGCCCCACCCCGCCGCCACAGCGACCACCGCCCAACCGGGACGCCGCCCGTCCCCACTCGCCCCACCCCGCAGGGCTGCGGGGTGGGGCGGCGCGGGGAGGCCTGCCAGGGTGCGGGGCGGGGCGGGGCGGGGCGGCGTGCAGGGAGGCCTCCAAGTGTGATAATAATTAATAGAGTTAATGTAAGCGAGCAAGTCACGGGGCTCGGCAGCACTGAGGGCAGGGGAGCCGCCCCCCGCAGCCCTGAACTGTCTTTCATGGACCCTGGAGGGACCGCTGCCACCCCCCACCCCCGCGGCGCCGCCCCCTCGCCCCAAGGCCCAAACGTCTCTCTCTTCTTCGCCGTAAAATAATAATAGTAATAAATCGCTTGTCTAACCTTACGGGCGCCGCGCCAACCCGCGTGACGCCCCGCCCCGCCCCGCCCGCCCAGCCCCGCCCCGCCCGCCCCGCCCAGTCCAGCCCAGCCCAACCCAGCCCCGCCCCGCCAGCCCAGCCCCGCCCGGGGGTGGCCACCACCGCGTCCAGCTGTGTGTGTGTGCCAGCCGTGTAGCAGCAGCAGCAGCAGCAGCAGCCCACGGCCCATGGCGGCGCCTCCTGCACGGCTCCTGTGGAGGGGGACTGCTGGGAGAGAGAGAGAGAGAGAGAGAGAGAGAGAGAGAGAGAGAGAGAGAGAGAGAGAGAGAGAGAGGTGGGAGGGTGGTAAGCACACACACACACACACACACACACACACACACACACACACACACGCACACGCACGCACGCACGCACGCACGCACGCACAAAATAATTCATTCTCTTTCTCTCTCTCTCTCTCTCTCTCTCTCTCTCTCTCTCTCTCTCTCTCTCTCTCTCTCTCTCTCTCTCTCTCTCTCTCTCTCTCTCTCTCTTACTCTCTCTCAGTCAATCAGTCAATCAGTCATTCAATCAAGTCAACAAAACAAAACCAACAAATCAACAAAAAAAAGAAAGAAGGAAAAGAACCAGAAAACAAGCAGAAAAACAAACAAACAAACAAAAAATACCTTCCCGACATCCACCACCCGAAAATAATAATAAATAAATAAATAAACTAATAAAACTAAGAAAAATCAGCGTTTCCCACGACCTCCCTTCGGATTCCCACGGTCCCCCCCTTAACCCCTTCGGCGCCACCCCCAGCCACGTGCCCCCTCCACAGGTGTCAAAGGTGCCCCGGATGACAATTAATGGACCTTATTCATTGGCTATCTGTCTGTGTGTGTGTGTGTGTGTGTTACAACGAACAATGTGACATAAAGAACAGTAAAGGGCTTTGAATTTTATTGTTAATGCTGTATACGTATTGATGGGGTGGGACGGAACTGCTGAGCGGGAGGTGGGGAGAGAAAATACATACTGCAGAGAGAGAGAGAGAGAGAGAGAGAGAGAGAGAGAGAGAGAGAGAGTGCAAAGACAAGGAAACTGAACATATTGTGAGAAAAAAATAATTAACTGTTTTGAAATGACTAAATGAAAATATATATATATATACACGAGTTGGATAATGAATGAATGAGAGAGAGAGAGAGAGAGAGAGAGAGAGAGAGAGAGAGAGAGAGAGAGAGAGAGAGAGAGAGAGAGAGATGCCATTTATGTGATACTCAGAAAGGAAGGAAAATTAACGAAAAGAATAAGAACGAGGAAGGGAAGAGAAAAAAAATAATAGGAATGATTTGATAAAGAGAAAAGTAAGAGGGAAAGAAAATTGTCAGGAAATATTTAAATGCATAATAATATTTGCATTTTTCGTCTTTACTTTGCAAGATTTCTTTTTTTCTTTTCTTCTTTCTTTTTTTCTTGCTTTTTTTCTCTCTCAGCGGAATTCTTCTTTTCTACGTATATTTTCTTTATTTAGGAAGGAAAAAAGAAAGAAAACGAGAATTAGAACACACACACACACACACACACACACACACACACACACACACACACACACACACACACACACACACACACACAATTTACGTCTCATTTTTTTTCGCTTTTTTCTTATTTTCTTTTCTTTTTACATTTTAACATTTTTTTTGCAGGTCTTCTTAAAGGGAAGGCCTCGATAATCTGACGCAGCGTTCAGTCCCTAGTGTTTTGTTTTCTGTAAACTCTAAATTGTTTGGCAAGAAAAGAGAATGTGTGTGAATGTTTTTATTTATGTCCGTCTTAACACACACACACACACTAGTATCTCTCTCTCTCTCTCTCTCTCTCTCTCTCTCTCTCTCTCTCTCTCTCTCTCTCTCTCTCTCTCTCTCTCTGTGGTAATAATGTTAATGATATTAACAATAACAATAATAATATTAGTAATAATAATAATAACAATAATAATAGTAATATTAATATTAATAATAATAGTAATATTAATAATAATCATAATCATAATAATAATCATAATAATATAAAAAACATTGTTATTTTCATTATTTTGTGTGTTAGTAAAAAGTTATATTGTTTTGTATAATCATTTTTTTTCCATGCTTTTTTTACCATTTATTTTGTACCAATTTTTTTACTCTGCCTTTTTTTTATCAGTAACTCTTTTATATCTCAATATTTTCCCTCCACGGTGCAGTCTGTACAGCTGAACAAAGAGACACGACGAGAAGGAACAAACAGAAGAAAAAAACAATGAATAAATAAACGAATAAATGAATAAACAAATAAATAAACAGAAAAAAAGAAAGAGAGATATATACTGCACTTGGTATAAACCTTTAAAGAAAATACAAGAAAATATATATATAAAAAAAAAAAACACGAGCCTCTTGTAAAACACCCAAAGCACTCAGTAAAACAGTAAACAAACTGAAATGTGGTCTTTTTATTTTGTTTTATTTTTGTATTGGTTAGTGTGTGTGTGTGTGTGTGTGTGTGTGTGTGTCTCTCTCTCTCTCTCTCTCTCTCTCTCTCTCTCTCTCTCTCTCTCTCTCTCTCTCTCTCTCTCTGTGTGTGTGTGTGTGTGTGTGTGTGTGTGAGAGAGAGAGAGAGAGAGAGGCTGAAAATTACTTTAATCTTGCTTATGAATTATTAAAAACATAAATAAAAGAATAAAAGTAATGAAAGAGAAGAAAATAACTCATTAATTCTAAACGTAGCCATACACAGATGAGTAACGAGAGAGAGAGAGAGAGAGAGAGAGGGGGGAGGGAAATTCTTATACAAATTGTTGATATTCAAGGCTAACATTTCAAAAGTATTTCCTGCGTATATTTCAATGTATAATGTTGATTTTTTTCCTTCTATTATTTTCTTTTCATATATATTTTTTTTTCTTTCGTTCTTGCTATTTTAAGTTATTTTTGTCCTTAATCTCTCTCTCTCTCTCTCTCTCTCTCTCTCTCTCTCTCTCTCTCTCTCTCTCTCTCTCTCTCCATATACGAGTATTCTCCAAAGTCACTTCATTTAATCACACGTATGGTTTTCTGCCAGTACGAAACCGGAAGCTTGAAAAGAGTTGAACATCTTGGGCAGCATTTGGCGGGAAAGTTTTAGTGATCAGCTGATGGAAAATTACACCCCACTCTCTCTCTCCCTCTCTCTCATCGCCCCATATTCTGAAGCACGTCCGCGCCACAGCTTCATTACATTCAACATGCCCTAGTTGAAGTGACACGGGTTTTCAAGGGTGATTTTACGGTTCTGGTGGCAGATTAACAAGATTTCTACATTATTAACGGGAGAAAACACTTTTGAGAAGCCGGCTAGTCATCTCTCTGGCCTTTCAAATGTCATGGTGAAGGAGTAAAACGTTTCTCAACATAGGCCACTTGCATCTTGAAAAACAACCAAGAAATTTTCATAAGAGACCAAAAAATATGTGTTATATTAGTAGAAAGGCTAAGGATTCCGAATATATATCTTGTTGGTGTATTTTAGTTGAAATATCGGGTAAATTAGGTGTGTTTTATGTTACGTGACCCGGAAATATTGGTCTGATTGTCTTATTACTGGTTAGAGATGTAAGAATAGCAAATAATGATAATTGAAATGTTTAAATGGTCTTAATTCAAATAACGGAATTCGAAAATGCACTTGGTTAATATAAGAAACATGAGGGATACTTTCATCTATACTCCATGAAGCAAAAAAAAAAAAAAAAAAATGCAAAAGGATGAACTGAGTGACAAAGAGTCTATAATCATATGAAAACAATATAGGATAATTTCAAAGTACATTCAGCTCTCATGCAACATCCCAAAAAACATAGGTGAGTCATGTAGCAGGTAAGAGGCTATCACTAAAACACAACCCGGAGAAAAATACTACTATGGAAAAGTAAACATGGCATATTGAACAAAAGTATAAATAAAATAAAGAAAACACCCAATAAATGTCCAAAACAAACCATGAATACACAACAGATAAGGAAAAACCACAACTAGTCACCAAGACACAACCCGGAGACAAAAAAAATAAATAAAAAAAACCCTAAAAAATAAAGAAACGTAAATTATAGAAAAAAAATGAAGTAGAAGCATTAGATAAGCAAACCAATATAAGATAAATACACCAAAAACGCATACTGAACTAAGAAAAAAATAAAAACAACAGCAGGTCACCACAACACAAGTCGGAGATAAGACGCAGCAACACCCGGGCTGGAGAGTTTGGCAGAGAGGAGAGAGGAAGGCTACACCACATCGTCCCATATTTTTAGTTACAGTAAGTTCTGCGAGCACTGTAAAACCTCCCAAGCACCAACCAGAGATACCTAAAACCCTTATCTTCAACTACAGCGGGCGGGATTAGTGTGACAATAGGTGTAGAGGGAGAAATAAGGTGAAATATGGAGGTGTACTACTACTTCACTAAGCCTAAAAGTGTTATCGCACGAATTGTTACCAGTGGAATATTGGAAGTTAATTAATTACGGAAACCTGTGTTGTAAGGATGAGTTTTTGATAGTCCAGGTGTTTTAAAAGTGATTTACTAAAGGTACAGGTGTTTTCAAGGTACGTTATTGAAGTTGGAGGTGCTTTTAAAAGTAATCGTCAAGAATACAGGTGTTTCAAGGTTATACAGTAAGAGTACAGGTGATTAGAGGTACATTAGCAAAGATACAAATGTTTTTGGGTAAATTATTAAAGGTACAGGTGTTTCCAAGGTAAATTATCAAGGGTATAAGTGAATTATCAAAAGAATAGGTGTTATTGAGCCGAATTAGTAAAGACAGGTATTTCTAAGGTTAATTATCAAGAGTACAGGTGTTTGAAGGTAAATTGTTAAAGTTGCAGGTGTTTTTGGGGTAATATTCTAAAGTTACAGGTGTTTTTTGTGGTAATTCTAAAGTTACAGGTGTTTTTTGAGGTAATATTCTAAAGTTACAGGTGTTTTTTGAGGTAATATTCTAAAGTTACAGGTGTTTTTTGTGGTAATTCTAAAGTTACAGGTGTTTTTGAGGTAATTCTAAAGTTACAGGTGTTTTTTGAGGTAATATTCTGAAGTTACAGGTGTTTTTTGAGGTAATATTATGGGGTATGTGTGTTTCTAAGGTAAAATTTGAAAAAAAAAACAAAAACAATAAGAATACAGGTGTTATTAGGTGAATTATTAATGGTAAAGGTGTTTTAAGGTAGATTATTAATGATGCAATTGTTTTCAAGAGAGAGAGAGAGAGAGAGAGAGAGAGAGAGAGAGAGAGAGAGAGAGAGAGAGAGAGAGAGATACATCAAGACATGAAAAAAGCATATAGATAAACAGGCAGATAGATAGATAGACAGACAGATAGACAAACAAATAAACAGACAGATAGACAGACAGGTAGACAAACAAGTACATCATTACTTCAAACACAATCAGAATAAAAAATAAAATAATAAATAAATAAAATAAGCAACAAATTCAAAACTTATCAAACTTATATGCCAAAGAAAACGGGAAGGAACTTGTCTTCTGAGTGGCAAACAGCTGGAATGACTCAGTAGCCAGGCTGTCAGTGCTGAGTCAATAGGGAGCTTTGCAACTAAGATATGTGGATAGGGAGGTTGGTGGATACAAATAGGGAAGATAGGTAGATGCGTGGATAAAGATGACAGGTAGGTGGAGGTGACAGGTGGATACAGGCACTTAGTTATACAAGGACTGCCACGTTTACCTAAATTATCTTATCATGTTTTTCCTTGTGTTATCTGTCTCATCTGTTTATTACTACAGCATATAACGAGTGCTAATAAATATTTTAATCTTTAATGTAATTATTCCCTCACCAAATTCTTGTTTCTCCTCTTTTCTTTTTTTTTTTTTTTTTTTTTTTTCTTTCCATTATTTAGCATGTAAAGGAGAGACTGGGTAGGGTTTAAAATAAGATAAAAAAAACATTGGTCATCTCTCTGCTCTGAAAAAAAAAAAAGTCAAATAAACAGTGGAAAAAAAAGTTGGGTAGTTTAATTTCATGGGTGTCTTGATGCTCGTCTATTGAAACAGTTCATTGCAGGGAAGGGGAAGAGAGGAACAGGCAGAGAGTTACAGAGTTTGCCAGTGAAAGGGATAGAGGACTGAAGGTACTGGTTAACTCTTGCACTAGTGAGGTGGACAAGGCAGAGTTTACAAGAGAGAGATGAAAAACTGGTTAACTCTTGCATGAGTGAGCTAGACAAGGCAGAGTTTACAAGAGAAAGAGATGAAAGACACTGGTTAACTCTTACATTAGGGAGGTGGACAAGGCAGTTTACCAGAGAAAGAGATGAGAGACACTGGTTAACTCTTGCATTAGGGAGGTGGACAAGGCAGTTTACCAGAGAAAGAGATGAGAGACACTGGTTAACTCTTACATTAGGGAGGTGGACAAGGCAGAGTTTACAAGAGAGAGATGAAAGACACTGGTTAACTCTTGCATTTGTGAGGTGGACAAGGCAGAGTTTACAAGAGAAAGAGATGAGAGACACTGGTTAACTCTTGCATGAGTGAGGTGGACAAGGCAGAGTTTACAAGAGAAAGAGATGAAAGACACTGGTTAACTCTTACATTAGGGAGGTGGACAAGGCAGAGTTTACCAGAGAAAGAGATGAGAGACACTGGTTAACTCTTGCATGAGTGAGGTGGACAAGGCAGAGTTTACCAGAGAAAGAGATGAGAGACTGGTTAACTCTTACATTAGGGAGGTGGACAAGGCAGTTTACCAGAGAAAGAGATGAGAGACACTGGTTAACTCTTGCATGAGTGAGGTGGACAAGGCAGTTTACCAGAGAAAGAGATGAGAGACTGGTTAACTCTTGCATTTGTGAGGTGGACAAGGCAGAGTTTACAAGAGAAAGAGATGAGAGACACTGGTTAACTCTTGCATGAGTGAGGTGGACAAGGCAGAGTTTACCAGAGAAAGAGATGAGAGACACTGGTTAACTCTTACATTAGGGAGGTGGACAGGCCAGAATTAACCATCACTTACCTAACCGGTTGTGACGTGTTTGGTACAAGTAAAGGTTGTGTTTTCAGATGGCCAGTGGTTTGGGGGGTCAGGTGCTACGGCGCAGCTTCCAGAGGTCGGTGGGTGGCCCCTGGAATTATGTGGGAGGTCGCCGGTGTGACCCGACCCATGCCACTGCCCCCTTCAAAGTGAAGTCACGGAGATTTTGCGTTTATTTGTTTTGTTTTGTTGTTTTATTTTATTTGTATTTGTTTACTTATTAATTTACTTTATTTTATCTTTTTGTGTATTTCTTTATTTGTTTATTTATTTATTTGTGTTTTTTTCCTCTATAATTTTATCTGTTAAATTTTCATCTTTCTTCTTTTCCCTTTGTTTATCAAGATTTTACATTTTTTTTTTTCTTTCATTTCTATCATGTACTTAATGAACCAATAAAGAAAACTATATTATCTTATTATCTTCCTTTCACTTCTCTCCCATCGCCTTTCCAACCCATCACCCCTTCCCCCAGGTGACGGCACCAGCGACAGGCAGGGTGCTGTGCGAGGTGCCAGGGTCGGGGAAGGAGGAGGTGGACAGGGCCGTGAGGAGTGCCAAAGATGCCCTGCCTGCCTGGAGTAAGGTAAGGCACAGGGTTGTAGTCTAAAACACTTCACACAGCGCCTTCATTACTTCCAAAGGCTCTACTTGAGGTGACGTGGGTTTTCAAGGGTGTTTTTAAGGTTCTAGTGGCAGGTTAACAAGATTTCTGTATTATTTAAAGGTGAAACTATATTGAAAATCTGGCTAATCGTGAAGTGACGTGGGTTTTCATGGTTCTAGTGCCAGGTTAATAATATTTCTGTATTATTTGAAGGAGAAACTGTCTTGAAAACCTGGCTGATCATCTTTGTGGCCTTTAAAAACAGTAATGATGAAATGACGTGGGTTTTCAAGGGTGTTTTTAAGGTTCTGGTGGCAGGTTAATAAGATTTCTGTATTATTTAAAGGTGAAACTATCTTGAAAACCTGACTTATCATCTCTGTAACCTCTCCTGCCTCTCTTAAACACAGATTCAACACAGACACAACACAGACAGGCTTTAGGATAGTTAGGTTAGTTGACTTAGTGGTTCTCAAGTTGCGCGATCAAAAATATTAATTGTTTTTTGTATAACTCTTGGACTCCTTTCAATATTCTGGCATTTGTTGGTATGGTATGATGTATGTATGAGTTGTATCTCTCTCTCTCTCTCTCTCTCTCTCTCTCTCTCTCTCTCTCTCTCTCTCTCTCTCTCTCTCTCTCTCTCTCTCTCTCTCTCTCTCTCTCTCTCTCTCTCTCTCTCTCTGTTACAGCTAAGTGGGCGAGAGCGAGGCCAGAAATTAATGGAAGCATGTCGCATTATTAGAGAAAATTTGGAAGATATCTCTAGGCTGGAGGTAAGTATCTCTCTCTCTCTCTCTCTCTCTCTCTCTCTCTCTCTCTCTCTCTCTCTCTCTCTCTCTCTCTCTCTCTCTCTCTCTCTCTCTCTCTCTCTCTCTCTCTCCATCATCATTATCATCACCAAAATTCACACCATATGATTTCAAACCACTATTATCATCATCATCATCACCACCACTACCACTACCACCACCACCACCACCACCATTATCATCATCTTAACCCCTTGACACCCACCTGGTACACCTTTCCCTCAATCACCAATCACTGGAACACCTGTACCTGCTCCCCAGCCACACCCAATCTTCAAACTGCGTAAAAACTGCAAATCTCCCCATTTTCACCCGTGACTTTCTTGCAGATGTTTATAAAATCTTCACACATAATTTCTAGTGCTGATAATTGTCTTGTATATAATTTCACATCACTATCACCACCATCACCATCACCACCATCACCCATAACGCCAAAGTGTGCCCCATTAACAGGTTCAGGACACGGGCAAGCCGATCTGGGAGGCTCGTGTGGATATTGGGTCCTGTGCGGATGCCCTCGAATATTATGGTGGTCTGGCCCCTGCGATTGTAGGTGTGTGTGTGTGTGTGTGTGTGTGTGTGTGTAGGATTAGAAAGAGGAAAGATAGAATAAGAGGAAATGAGGGATGGTATGTTTAGAATAAGTAGAAGGAGGAATTGACATAGATCAGAAAGAGGAAGAAGAGGATAAAATAAGTAAATAGAAGAGCAAAATATATATAAGAGGAAAAAGATGATAAACTTAGAAGTAGCAGTAAGACAAACATGATAGACTAAGAAAGAGAGGAAGAGAAGGAGAAGGAGGAGGAGGAGGAGGAGGAGGAAGAAGTACTGATGAAAACGAACAGGAGAAAGAGGAAGAAATACTAATAAAATACTCTTAACCCTTCACTCCCCATCCTTACCCCCATCACCCACCCATTCTTACCCCCCATCACCCACCCCATCACTCCCCCAGGCCAGCACATTCCCCTGAGTGGTGGATCCTTTGCCATGGTGCAGCGGCGGCCCCTGGGGGTGGTGGGTGGCATTGGCGCGTGGAACTTTCCTATGCAAACCTGTGTGTGGAAGGTATGTGTCTCTCTCCACCTCTTGTTTTGTCATTCCACTTGTATGCTTCCTGTCTACTTTCTCTCTGCCTTGCCTCTCCACTTGTATCTTGTATGTTTCTCTCTCTCTCTTTCTCTCTCCACCTCATCTGCTCAGCTCTTCCACATTCTTTTTTTTTTTTTTTTTTTTTTTTTTTTTTTTTTTTTGTCTTGTTTTTTTACTGTTTATTTTTTTATTTATTTATTTTTTTTTTTGGTGGTTTATTTGTTTTTTGTCATTTCTTTATTTATTTTTTAGTTACGCCATCTCTTTCCTTCGTTTTTTTGTTTTTGTTGTTGTTTTGTTTGTTTCTTTTATTTTCATCATTGTTTTGTATTTTTCTCTCTCTCTCTCTCTCTCTCTCTCTCTCTCTCTCTCTCTCTCTCTCTCTCTCTCTCTCTCTCTCTCTCTCTCTCTCTGACATCCCATTTTCTCTTATTTATTTATTTATTTTTTTTTTTTTTACTTATCCCCTGTTGCTTTTTCCTTTTCCTGTTTTTTTTTTTTTACATTATTTTTACTGATTTGATAATTTCTTTGTTACAGTATCTTCTGGATTTTGTTAATAGTTATATGCTCACTCACTCCCCCCTCCCTCCCTCCCTCCCCTCTACCCCCAGGTGGCACCAGCGCTGGCCTGCGGAAATACTTTTGTGTACAAGCCGTCACAGTTCACCCCAGTGACGGCCGTGACCCTGGGGGAGGTGCTGACCAGTGCCGGGGTGATGGACGGGGTGTTCAACGTGGTGCAGGTGTGTGACGGATACCTCTCTCTCTCTCTCTCTCTCTCTCTCTCTCTCTCTCTCTCTCTCTCTCTCTCTCTCTCTCTCTCTCTCTCTCTCTCTCTCTCTCTCTCTCTCTCTCTCTCTCTCTCTCTCTCTCTCTCTCTCTCTCTCTCTCTCTCTCTCTCTCTCTCTCTCTCTCTCTCTCTCTCTCTCTCTCTCTCTCTCTCTCTCTCTCTCTCTCTCTCTTTCCAGACACCAAGGCGCCAACAGCACCACGCCCCCGCCCACCATTCTCTCTCTCTCTCTCTCTCTCTCTCTCTCTCTCTCTCTCTCTCTCTGGGGTGTGTTTGAGTGCTTAGTTTACAGTTGGTTTAATAATTCTTTTTTTTTTTGTTTTTTTTCAGGTGTTTGGTGTGTTTTGATTTATAATTTGTGAGTTAGATTATTGATCTGTCTATCTGTCCATGCATATATGTATGTATGTATGTATTTATGTATCTATCTATCTGTCTGTTTGTATACATGTTGGATTTAAAATTACAAGGTCAGGTTGTCTGTATGTCTGTGTCTATGTATGCATGTATGTTTGTATTAATGTGCTTATTTATACATATATCTATCTGTATTTGTGTATGATTTAAGATTATGTTACATTGTCTACTTGTCTGTCTGTCAGTTTGTATATATGTTTGATTTAAAATTTCCACATTATCTGTATTCGTCTATGTAGGTGTGTACTGTACGTATGCATGTGTGTCAGTGTGTGTTGCAGGTTTGGAGCACAATACTGATACGCTGTGTGTTGCAGGGTGAGGGGGAGGCTGGGGAACACCTGTGCCACCACCCAGACGTGGCCAAGCTGTCCTTTACCGGCTCTGTACCCACTGGCAGCAAGGTAAGGCACTGGACCTTGCCGCTGGGCACTGTTAGACACACTGGAGACTGGCACTGGGCACTGTTGAAGGCACTGGCAGCAAGGTAAGGCACTGGGGAGGCACTGGACCTTGCCTCTGGGCACTGTTAGACACACTGGAGACTGGCACTGGGCATTGTTGAAGGCACTGAAGCTCTGACATGTGGCACTGTTGGAGGCACAAGATTAGGCACTGCAGGAGGCACTGGAGGTCTGGCAATGGGCACTACTAGAGGCACTGAGAGTCTGGCTTGTGGCACTAATGAAAGCACTGTAGATTAGACACTATATAATATCTTGCTATTATTATTTAATATATAATATCTTATTATTATTATTTTATTACTCTATCCCTTTACACTAACAGGCCTAAGTCTCTGCTAACCATCCCCCTCCTCTCCCTCTCTCACCACCACCACCACTAACCCCGCCCTCCCCCAGGTGATGGCGGCAGGGGCGGGGGGCATCAAGGCAGTCACACTGGAGTTAGGCGGGAAGTCTCCTCTCATTGTGTTTGAAGACGCCCAGCTGGAGAATGCTATCAAGGCGACCCTCGTGGCTAACTTCCTCTCCCAGGGCCAGGTGAGAGAGAGAGAGGGAGGGAGTGTGAGGGAAGGTTGTGTGTGTGTGTGTGTGTGTGTGTGTGAAGAGGGAAGATGAGGTGGTTATATGGAAGGAGGAAAAGAAGGAAAAGTAAGGAGAAGGAAGGTGTGTGTGTGTGATAGAGAGAGAGAGAGAGAGAGAGAGAGAGAGAGAGAGAGAGAGAGAGAATATCACTAACGCAAACTTTTCTCTCACACACCAAACATTCCCTTCCTTTTCCCTCCCCAAACACCCACAAACACACACACACCCACATCCCTTTCCTAAACACCCCAAACACACCCCTTCCCCATTACCTTCCCTCCCCAAACACACATACACACATCCCTTCCCAACATCCCCAACACATCCCACTGCCTTCCCCCCAAACAAACATAGGTCTGCTCAAATGGCACCAGAGTTTTTGTCCACCGCTCCATCGCCAAGACCTTCACTGAGCGCCTTGTGTCAGCCACCAGGGCCCTCAAGATCGGTGACCCCATGGCCGAGGACACCACTGTAGGGGCCACCATCCACGAAGAGCACGCCAGGAAGGTTCTCGGCTACCTTACTTCTGCCAGGGAGGAGGTGAGAAGGAGAGAATGGTTATGTTTAGGAAGGAAAGGAAGGATGGATGTTTGAGAACTGTTTGGAGAAGGAGGAAGGAAGGAATATTTGTCTGGAATGAGAGGAGGAAGAGAAATTAAAAAAAAATAGATAAAAAATATGTTTGGAGAAGGAGGAAGGAAGGAATATTTGTCTGGAATGAGAAAAAGGAAGAGAAATGAAATAAAACCAGATAAAAAATATACAAATAGACAAACTGAATAAAATAAATAAATAAAAACACCTTCCCAACTAACCTACCTTCTCTTATTAATTAACAAACAACAGGTAAACAGGCAGACATAATTAAAAGCCCATAGGTAACTCACTCACCTGTTCACTCTTGTGTCTTTCCCACAGGGGGCGGTGGTGGCCTGTGGGGGCGAGCAGGTGGTGCTGCCGGGGGACCTGGAGGGGGGCTGGTACCTCTCTCCTGCCGTGCTGACCAACTGTCACGATGATATGAAGGTGAGGTGGTGGTGGTGGTGGTGGTGGTGGTGGTGGTGGTAGTGGTGGTCATGGAGGTGGTGGTGTAATCATGTAATCTTATTATAATTCTTTGTAATCCTTTATAATTTTTGGCAGTCCTTTTGTAATTCTCTAATCTCCTAAGCAATCCCATGTAATCCTTCAAAATGTTAAGTAATCCTTTGTAATCCTTCAGAATCACAAGTAATCCCATGTAATCCTTCAAAACCCTAAGTAATCCCATGTAATCCTTTAAAATCCTATATAATCCCATGTAATCCATCAAATTCCTATATAATTCCATGTAATCCTAAATAATCTACTACATAACCCTTTTATAATCACATGCAATTCTTCATAATCTTATATAATTCATTGTATCCTGATATAATCCCATGTAATCTGTTGTAATCCTTCAGAATCCCTTTATAATCCCCCTACCCCTCTGTCTGACCCCCCATGACCCGGCAGGTGGTGCGGGAGGAGGTGTTTGGCAGTGTAGCGGCCATATTGGTGTTTGACTCAGAGGAGGAGGTGGTAAGGAGGGCGAACGACACATTGTTTGGCCTGGCAGGAGCTGTCTTTACCAGGTGAGGGCCGGGAGGGGCAGAGGGGTGTGGGGTGGGTGATTGGTCTCTCTCTCTCTCTCTCTCTCTCTCTCTCTCTCTCTCTCTCTCTCTCTCTCTCTCTCTCTCTCTCTCTCTCTCTCTCTCTCTCTCTCTCTCTCTCTCTCTCTCTCTCTCTCTCTCTCTCTCTCTCTCTCTCTCTCTCTCTCTTGAGGTTATGAAATATTGGAATTATTATTATTATTATTATTATTATTATTATTATTATTATTATTATTATTATTATTATTATTATTATTATTATTATTATAAGAGATTTGCATACACACACACACACACACACACACACACAGAAGTATTAGTGTGTGTGTGTGTGTGTAGACAAAGAAAACACTAAAAAATAACAAAAATAACACAAAATTTTCTAATACTGAAACAAAACACACACACACACACACACACACACACACACACACACACACACACACACACACACACACACACACACACACACACACACACACACACACACACACACACACACAAACCCTCACCCTCACCCTCACCCACCCACACCCACCCACACCCACAGGGACCTGAACCGCGCGCACAGGGTTGCCAACGAGATAGAGGCAGGCACAGTGTGGATAAACAACTACAACCTGTACCCCACTGAGGTGCCCTTTGGTGGGTACAAGCACAGCGGCGTGGGCAGGGAGAATGGAACGACTGTGGTGGAGGCCTTCACCCAGACCCGCACCCTGTATGTGGAGATGGGTGATGTGGATGCTGGGCCCCTCTATGTGGAGTAGGTGGGAGCAAGTGGATTTTTGTCTCTTTCTCTTGTTTTTTTTCATTTCTTCTCTTTTTCTTTATTCTCTCTCTTTTTCTCTCCACTTCTCTCCACCCAGACCTGCACCCTGTATGGGGAGATGGGTGGTGTGGATGCTGGGCCCCTCTATGTGGAATAGGTGGAGGCAAGTGGATTTTTGTTTCTTTCTCTTTTTTGTCTCTCTCTCCATTTCCTTCTCTCTTTTCTCTTTTTATCTCCATCCAGACTCGCACCCTGTATGTGAAGATGGGTGGTGTGGATGCTTGACCACTCTGTATGGAGTAGGTGGAGAAGTGGATTTCTGTCACATAATATAGGTAATCTTTGACTTTTTAAAATTTTGTAGTGGAAGTTTTCATTTACCTATAACTATTCATTACTTGCATAAAGGTGAAGGCTGGGCAGGTCACTAATTATGCAAGGTGTGGCATGAGCTTCTGTGGATACTGGCAGAGGGAAAAGCACAGGCTGTTCTCAGGTGAAAATGTTCCGTGCACACAAGCATTCTGAGGCATTGTGTGGCCGTGGTGTGACATTCAAGTGTGGCCTGTGACAGACACAATGGCCGGGCCAGGCGGGTCACTGTGGCCGAGAAACATAATGTCCACACACTCCACATTACTTTGAGTTATGTAATACAATCTGACTGTATGCATTGTCACTGTCTTGGAGGGAAATGTGTGTATGTGTGTGTGTGTGTGTGTGTGTGTGTGTGTTTATACCATGTTTAATATTCTTAATTACAGGGTATTAGTATATTAAGGACTCTCTCTCTCTCTCTCTCTCTCTCTCTCTCTCTCTCTCTCTCTCTCTCTCTCTCTCTCTCTCTCTCTCTCTCTCTCTCTCTCTCTCTCTCTCTCTCTCTCAGTCATTCCATAAGGCTGTGAATTATTAACCATTTTATATATATGTAATTTCTTGTGCCATATTGTTATCAGAATGACTTGAACTATATATATATATATAGATTATTATTATTATTATTATTATTATTATTATTATTATTATTATTATTATTATTATTATTATTATTATTAGTGGTATTCTTGTGTTCATTTTTGACATAGAATATATTTTTTGGTGTGGAAGAAAGTCTGAGAGGAAAAAGACTGAATTATATACATTGTTGTTTCATATTTTTTAAAATTTTCATTTGTATTTTATTTTATTTCACTTTTTGGTTTGCATTTACATTTTCTTATATTTTTTAAAAGTTTCTGAGTGTTTTCAGTGATCCCTTCTTCACATATTTCTTGATTAAAAATGGACAAAAACTAAAATTAAAAAGAAAATATGCAGGTAAATAAATAAATAACACAAAACACAGTACAATTTTTATATACGTATATGAAAACATTTATAGAAAAAGAATCACACATAACATTATCAAAATTAACAAAAATGAATAAGACAAGAAAACACAAATTAAAAATGTGATGATTTAAAACATCTACGTGAAAATAAAAAAAACACAAGATTAGTTACAATAAATAAATGAAATGAGAACTGTGATAATTATATTGGGCGGTAATTAAACTATTGACAGGTAGACGGAAAGGTAGATAGCTACAGCAAAATCTCTCTGAACCGAACCCAAGTGAGTCGAATGTGGGATAACCCGAACACTCTTTTAAACCTCCGAACCTCCTGAGCCAGCAAAACCCCGTGAACCGAACCCAAATGAGCCGAATGTGGGATAACCTGAACACCCTTTTGAACCACCCAACCTCCTGACAGCATGCCCACCTCCACTCCATCCCCACCCACACCAGAACCTCCAGCCAACATCCTTGACCGCGAGTGTGTCACAAGCAAAGGGACACTATCAGTAGAGTTAACCAGTATTCACAATCATTCATCCCTTTCTCTGGTAAACTCTGGAACTCCCTGCCTGCTTCTGTATTTCCACCTTCCTATGACTTGAATTCCTTCAAGAGGGAGGTTTCAAGACACTTACCCATCAATTTTTGACTACCGCTTTGGACCATATTCGGGGACCAGCATCTCAGTGGGCTTTTTTTTTTTTTTTTTCCTCGATCGGTGTCCCTCTTACATAAAAAAAAAGAAAATACAGTGCTTAATGTTACTTACCTCTCATGTGACCAGTGTGTTGCATGCAGTTCAATGACCAAGTAAGTGATCAGTAAGTGCGTCTTGTACAGTGTGTAATAACAAAATATGGTGTAACTATCTATCTTGGGGCTTGTGATGTGCTTGTAATGTACTAAGAGGTGTTGTGTAAGTAACAAAAACATGTATTTTCGGATAAACCCAACTTTCGTGTAAGCCGTTGGTCGCCTCGCCCCGGGTAGTTTGGTTCATGGAGGTTTTGCTGTTGATAGAGGAAAGGGAAGGAGAGGAAGAGAAAAATGGTTCTTTTTCATCTTCTTCCTCTTCCTCTTGTTCATTTTTAATAGCTGCTCTTCTTTTTTCCCTCTTCTTTTTCTTTCTTTTTTGTTTATTCATATTTCTCATCCTCCTTGTGTTCCTTCTTATCCTTTTCTTCTTCTTCTTCTTCTTTTATTAGTTCATATTCTTCCTTATTCTCATTCTTCTTCTTTTTCTTCTTTTATTTCATCTTGCTTCTCTTCCACATCCTCTTGAAAACAAACAATACTCCTCTTCCTCCTCCTCCTCCTCCTCCTCCTCCTCCTCCTCCTCCTCCTCTGTCTCTTCCTCCTGCAGTTACATCATTACCTTCTGTTCGTCTGTTCGTCTGTTTATTTGTTGCTGATTGACAGAGGTATTTCTTGGTTCTCCGCAGGGCCCAGGCTCTGCGGACAGGTGGGGAAGGGTTAACAAGGCAGCCCTCACCTGTACTTCTGGATGGGTGAGGTGGGGAGGGTTGGAGAATGTAAGGTTAGGTTGGGTTAGGTTAGGTTAGGTTAGGAGGGATTAGTGAAGATTGAGCTAGGTTAGGTTAGGAAGGGTTGGGGAAGGTAGGATTAGCTTAAATTTGGATAGGTTAGGTTGGGTTGGTTACAAGAGCTTTACCCACATTTCTTCATCTTTCCCTCCCTCTCCATCCCTCCCCATCCAATTCTCTCCCTCATGAAGCACAAACCCACAACACACACCCACCAAAACACCACCACCACCCTCACATCCTCCCAAACAATAAGTAAACAAGTACCGTAAGCAGATACATTGAACACCTCCCTTCTTTCAACGCCCCAACACTCCGCTACTTACATCTTTCCGGCCGAGGTGCTTGAGGTAGAGGTAGATGTGGTGCTCGGGGAAAGTCTTGTTCCCCACCCATAGCAACGGGGGGTTGGGGACTGTGCTTATGGCCAGAATGAGGAGGGTGGCCACGTTGAATGGATAGGAGAGGACTGGCACTGTCATCTGTAGGGTGAGGTTAGGTTAGGTTAGGTGAGGTTTAAATTGGGTTAAGTTAGCAGAGAAGAAGGACCATCAAGAACAAGAGTGAAAAGCAAGGAAAACACATGAAATATTATAAAACTAAAGAAATAAAAGAAGAAACAGAAGACAAGCTAATTAATCAAAGAGAGCAAGATTAAGAAGTAAAACGAGACAGCAAAGAAAACACAAAACAATAAAAAGAAAGAAGAAAATATTACTGCACCAAACCAATTAAAAGAAACAAAACAGAAAACAAACACCCCAACAACAAAAACAAGAACAACAACAACAAACAACAACAAAAACAAAAACCCCCACCACCACCACCACCAACAACAACAACAACAACAACAACAACAACAACAACAACCCTTACCGCACTGAAGACGTGGAGTGAGGCAGCCTGGGTGAGGGCGGCCAGGGTAGCACCAACCACCGCAGCGAGGGTGGAGGAGGGCGTAACGTGCAGGAAGTATACAATGCCACCCGCTGTAAGCATGGCGTTGTAGCCCCACAGCCCGGCGTACACCTCACTGTAGGGCGCCACACTCACCACCGCGCCTGCAGGACACACAGGTGGGGGGTCACAGAGGGGTCATGACACACTAATCCTCTTCGCCCTTTATTTTTGTATTTACTTGCTTTCTATGACCACAGGAGACACAGAGGGAGTCACAGTGGGTCACTATGTACTAATCCTCCTAATTTGGTATTTATTTTTTTTTGTATTTATCTAATTTCTCTGATCACTCTTAAATGACACACACACACACACACACACACACAGGGAGTCACAGTATTCTTATCCTTCTACTTTAAATAATAATCAACTTTTTGACCTTCCTACAGCCTTCCCCAGCCATCCACAGCCTTCCACAGCCTTCCCAGCCCTCTCCAGCCTCTCCCAGCCCTTCCCAACCTTTCCCAGACCACCCCAGCCTCTCCCATCCCTCTCCAGCCTCTCCCAGCCCTTCCCAGCCTCTCCCAGACCACCCAAGCCTCTCCCAGCCCTCTCCAGCCTCTCTCAGCCCTTCCCAGCCTTTCCCAGACCACCCCAGCCCTCCCCAATCCACCACAGCCAACCCAGCTTACCCCAGCATACAGCAACTCTTCTCCAGACCACCACAGCCTTCCCCAGCCATACCATACCCTACCCACAGCCTTCTCCAGCCCACCACAATCTCTCCCAGCCTACCACAGCCTACTACAGTCCTTTTCAGCCCTCTCCCAGCCCTCCCCAGCCTCTCCCAGCCAGCACACTTACCCAGCACAGAGCCAATGATGCCGCCAAGGAGGAAAAAGGTGGTGAGGAGTGGAGAAAACACCAGGAAGCCGAGTAACACAAGGATTGAAGAGTCTATTGTCCCCACACCGTAGATCTGCCCCGCTGCCAGCACACTGCCCTCCATCACCTGTGTGGGGTGGTGGTGGTGGTGGTTGTAGGGTAGGTTGTGGTGGTGGTGCAATAGTTGTATGTATGTAGGTTGTTGTTGTTGTTGTTGTTATTGTAGGTGGGTTTTGTTGTTGTTGGTGTTGTTGTTATTGTAGTATTAGTAAATTTAGGTAAGAACAACTAGGTAAGGTCACACACACACACACACACACACACACACACACACTGAAAAAAACAAGAGATTGAGAGAAAGAATGACAGAAAGACAGAATTAACACACACACACACACACACACACACACACACACACACACACACATACCTTCAACCAGTCCACCTCTGTTACATTTCCATCCAGCTCAGTTAAGGTCCCATTCCCATCGCTGAGAATCAAGGTACCATTTCCCTCACTGTCTTCACTTGAGATACTGGCTTCCTCCGGTGTGTGTGTGCCTGTCATGCCCGCCGACCCCCTGAGGCTGAGGAGCAAGAGGGCCGCAGCAATGTTGAAGGGGACGGACAGGGCCGGCAGCTTGGAAGGGGCCATTAAAGCATTCAACCCTTTATCGATGTATGCGCTGGGAATGGGAGAGAATTGGGGTGTTATTGGTGGTGATGGTGGTGATAGGGATGTGGTTGTGGTGGTGGTTCTTTCTCTCTTTCTTTCTCTCTTTTTTTCTCTCTCTAACTTCTTCATTCTCTTTATTTTATTGGTGATTTTTCTTCTCTCTTTCTTGTCTTCTTTTTATCATTCATTCTCATCCTTCTCTTTGGTGTTCATCTCTCTCTTGAAATAGTTATAGTAGTAGTAGTAGTAATAGTAGTAACAGTAATACCAACACTAATACTACAAAAACCACATCATCATCACCCATTCCTTTCACTCTTACTATCCCTCCTACACACACACACACACACACACACACACACACACACACTCCCCTCACCCATTCCCTCCCACCCCTTCCCCTTTCCCCCAATACTCACGTGACCACCAGCATCACCGCCAACACACCCCAGAAGGCCGCATCAACCTGGTGTCCGGAGAGGGAGGGAAACACAGCCACAGAGATGCAGGCCACCAGAATACCATTGAAAACCACAACTCCATCCCCTAACAGGTCCTCTGGTTGGTTCAGGAGCTGTGGGAGAGAGGAGAGGTAGTGGTGGTGGTGGTGGTGGCAATTACTACTACTACTACTACTACTACTACTACTACTACTACTACTACTACTACTACTACTACTACTGTTACTACTTCACCTTGCCTGTTATTACATCTACTACTACTATTATCACCATCACCATCACCACCACCACAACTCCAAAAACAAACTTGAACAAAATTATTCCCTTACCTCTTCTATTTCCAAACCAAAACTCCATGTGACCTAACCTGACCTGACCTGACCCAGCCTGACCTAACCTAGCATAACCCAACCTGTCTTGAACTAATATAACCAGACCTAACCACACCTAACCTGACATGACCTGACCTGATGCGACCTACCTTTGCAAAGATGACCCCAATGACGCCAGCCAGCAGACAAGCCCATCCCACATTCAGGTTCCCCACAAACATGCCTGCCAGGATGAATAGGCCACTTAGGGGGCTGTTGGCAAAGGCTACCTGTGGAGAGAGGTGGTTAATTAGGCCAGGTAAGGTGTTCAAGGTCGTTAGGTTAGGTTGGATAAATAAAATAAGGTGTTCAAGGTCATTAGGTTAGATTAGTTTATGTTGGGGTGGATAAATTGATTATTTAGTAAATTTGGCAATAATTAAGCTTTATTTGTTAATTTATGTATGTATGTATGTATTATCATTATTATTATTATTATTATTATTATTATTATTATTATTATTATTATTGTTATCATCTCAAACCTAATGCTAATATAACAGCGAGATAACAACAGTAATAATAATAAAATAATGATGATGATAATAATAATAATAACAACAACAATGACAATGAATATAACCATGACAACAGCATAAGTGGCGCACACACACACACACACACACACACACAGTAACAAAGAGAGAGAGAGAGAGAGGGGTGGGTTGGGAAGGATCAGCGGGGTGCCAGTAATGGTGACAAGGCTGACAGGTAATAGAATAGCAGTGTTTGTGGAGATGGTGAAGGCCAGATGACCGCTGGAATATTTCTTATGGGCAAAAGCTGTCAGTATTCACCTCCCCGCCCTGCCAACACGAGGAGGTGGTCATATTAATACACAAAATTCCCTCCTCTTACATATATTCCCGCTTCGTCTTTCTTTATGTCTCCTACGCCTCTTCTTTCTTAAGTTTGTCTCGTGTCAATTTTTAATAGGCTATACTGCGAGTTAATTTGGGTTTTCATGGTGTTTTCGCGGTTCTAGTAAGAGCTACTGGGTTTTTTAAGGGTTTTTCTAGTTATGATCATTTGGTAAGGGTTTAGGGATAGGTACTAGGGTCTTCAAGGGTGTTTTAGTGGTTCTCGTGGTAGCTATTGGGGTTTTTAAAGGCGTTTTAGTCGTTTCAGTGGTTTGACGGTCTAGTGGAAGGCATTGGGGTTTTTAAGGGTGTTTTCGTGGTTCTTGTTGGAGTCACTGGGGTGTTATCGTGATTCTAGTGATAGTTTTGTGGTATCTATTGGAGGTTTCTAAGGTTTTCGAGGGTTTTCGTAATTCGTGATAGTTTAACGATCTATTCAAGTTTTTAGGGTTTTAAAGGATGTTTTGTTATTTCACTGGCTTAACATGTTCTAATGGAAGTGATTCGGGTTTACAAGGGTGTTCTTTTATCGAGGCTAATGTTGGTGAAGTTTAAGAAATGCTGAATTGAAATTACTGATATATTTTAAATCTTGGCGGGTGACAGACTGCAAATCTTCGTATCGGGACTACACTTATATTTACCTCTTAAACAAGTAATAAACAAAAAAAAAAAAAAAATAAGAATATGTAATAATAATTAGAAAACATTAAACACTCCAAAATTTATAAGAAAAACATAGATAAGAGAAAAAATATATATGAACATCTATAAAATCAGGACGGTTTTAGCTACCGGCGCGCGCAGCGTTGTGAAGTGCAAGAGAACACGTGAACTTACCCTTTATTTCTGTGATCGTACATGTGTTAGTGGTGATTAGTGACTCGTGAAGGAAGAGGAGAGGCGCGAGAGGACACATGGGCAAGGAAGCAACATGGCGTGGTGTCTGTTGGCTGATGTGAGTACAGTAATGACCCGCATGTATTTGGGGTACGGAAGGGCCTAATCCTCTTGTCGTTGTTATTGATTATTATCATTTTTATCTTATCCTTATTCTTTTTTTATTCACTATCTTCACTATCCATTTCATGAAACCATTTTAAACTTCACTTTGCGCGTGTGTAAAAAGATGGCGGGTTATACTGAACGATTTAAAGAACAAATAATGAGACACGGGTGCCCTGGCGAGGTAAGGTGAAGATTTACCTCATTTTTAAAGCACCACGTGTTATATTATTCTTTTCACGCATCTTCCCTTAATTCACTGCAGTTTCCCATGTTCTCTCATCTTCTTATCGTGTCTGGGTGGAGATAACAGGTGGAAATAAGGTGGTGTATATTTATAAGGACTAACACGTGTAAACTTGATGGTTCCCTGCAGCTCCCCTTGTGTTTCTGTGTTCTTATGTCCTCTCTCGTAATTAAGTTGTTTTTTTCTTATTTTTTTGGTGTAAATGCAAGGTTTGTTTGTCTTACGTATCAAAAAGGAAAGGGTGAAATTAAGGAAATGCTCGTAAGAATGAAGGAACGTAAGGAGAGAGGAAAGAAGAATAGGGTAAAGTTGAAGTAAAAGAAAAAAAAAGAGAGGAAGAGAGGAACGAAAGAAAGAAGTGAGGGAATACGTGGTTGATAAAGAACTGAGAGAAAGGAAAGAAGAAGAAATTAAGGGAAGGGAAAAGTAGATAGACAAGAAAAAGAGAAGAAGAAAAGAAAAGGTAAATGTAAAGAGATAAGAAAGATGAAAAAAAAATAGTTTTTGGTATATATTTTTTTATCCTCTTCGTATTGTTGTTGTTGTTGTTGTTGTTGTTGCTGTTGTTAGGCCATTAGTCAGTCCATCATTCAGTCACTTATCTCGTAGCGCAAAGGGACATGAATAAAAGAGGAAAAGAGAATGTGTGTGTGTGTGTGTGTGTGTGTGTGTGTGTGTGTGTGTGTGTGTGTGTGTGTGTGTGTGTCTCGCTCTCTGGTCACGTGTATGATAAAGAATGGCAAGTTTATGTATGGCATATTCGTACTTACACACACACACACACACACACACACGATGACTAATTAACACATTTTTTTCTCCTCCTCCTCCTCCTCCTCCTCCTCCTCCTCGTCTTGTACATACCTATGAGAATACGGGGTCTAAGGTGAAAGAAGAGAAGAAGGAGGAGGAGGAGGAGGAGGAGGAGGAAGAGGAAATGGATAAATGATGATAAGGAAGTATGGAGAAAAAGGAAGAGGGAAGAGGAGAGAAAGAAAGATGAAAAGGAGTGAGAGGAGAAATAAGGAGATAGAAAAGGAGAGGAATAGGAGGGAGAGGAGGAAGGAATAGAGAAAGGAGAGGAAAAAAAAGAAGAGAATGAAGAGAAACGAGAGAAATAGTAATGAAGGAAGGAGAGTAAGGAAAGAAGAGAGAAGGAAAAGAAAGATAAGATGAAGGAAAGGAAGGAAGAAATAAAAAAAACGAATAGATTAGAAAAATAAAAGTGGAGAAGTTGGAATTAATAACTGGAAGGAAGGAAGGAAGGAGGAAGAGGAGAAATAAAACAAAACATAAACGAAGAAAGGAAAGAAGAAGGAGGAGGAGAAACAGAAGGAAGGAAGGAAAAAGAGAAAGAGGAGGAACAGAACAAGTTAACATAAACAAAAGGAAAAAAACAAAAAACAAAAGAAGGAAATAAAAGAAAAGTGAAGAAAATGGAAGAAGGAAAATAATCAAGTGACATTTCCTGTTGTTTGTCATTATCTTCCCTCCATTCTATTCTTCACCTGTCACTTTTAGGCCTCAGAAAATATAAAATCGGTTCTGTAGGCCTATTATCAGATTTCTCTCTCTCTCTCTCTCTCTCTCTCTCTCTCTCTCTCTCTCTCTCTCTCTCTCTCTCTCTCTCTCTCTCTCTCTCTCTCTCTCTCTCTCTCTCTCTCACCTGCCAAGCGGTCAAGGAGAGAGAGAGAGAGAGAGAGAGAGAGAGAGAGAGAGAGAGAGAGAGAGAGAGAGAGAGAGAGAGAGAGAGAGAAAATAGAATAGGAAGGAAATAGAATAGGAAGGAAGAATAAGGAAGATCTTAATGAAAAAATGAAGAGGAAGAGGAGGAAGAAGAAGAGGAGGAGCAGGAAGAAGAGGAGGAGGAGAAAGAGGAGGAGGAGGAGGAGACAATTTTTCAATACCTACTAGAGACACGCTTACACCCTTGAGAGAGAGAGAGAGAGAGAGAGAGAGAGAGAGAGAGAGAGAGAGAGAGAGAGAGAGAGAGAGAGAGAGAGAGAGAGAGATAAGACATGATTACCTTTTGCTTTTCTCTCCTTCATCCTCCTTATCACCATTTTCATTCTTGCACGCACACACACACACACACACACACACACACACACACACACACACACACACACACACACACACACACACACACACACACACACACACACACACACACACACAGAAGAACGATAAAAGAAAGTGATAGATAAAAAAAATTAAATAATGCAAGAACAATAGGCACACACACACACACACACACACACACACACACACACACACACACACACACACACACACACACACACACACACACACACACACCAAAACCACTACCAAGGTAAATCCAGAAAAAAAGAAAAGGAAACAAGAAAATAATAAAAAGAACAATGCCTATCACACACACACACACACACACACACACACACACACACACACACACACACACACACACACACACACACACACACACACACACACACACACACGAGAGAGAGAGAGAGAGAATGAAGAAAGACAAAGACAAACGCGAGAAAAGTCAATTCATTATTTTCCTTCTTCCGTTTATTCATCATTTCTTATCTCCTTCCTTTCTTCCTTCCTTCGTTTCTTCCTTTTTTATCTATGTCCACTATTCTGAAACATCTCTGGCCGCACCTTCACTACATTTCAGAGGCTCTAGTTGAAGTGACACGGGTTTTCAAGGATGAATTTATGGTTCTAGTTACAAGTTAGCAAGATTTCTTCATTATGAGCAGGAGAAACGCCCTTTAGAACCCAGTGTATCATTTGTGGCCTTGGACATTAGTGTTGAATTGACAGGGGTTCCTCAAGGGTATTTTTTTACGGTTCTAGTGGCTAATAATCTCTGTGAACATGAATAGAAGTGGTGGGAGAGTAAACCGCCTCAGAATCCGGACCTTTCAAGCAAGTGCCTCGGGTTTTCAAGGGTGTTTTTTGCGGTTCTAGTGGCAGGTAACGAGGTTAATAATCTCTGTGGCCTTGAAATGAAGTGGTGGGAGAGTAAACCGCTTCAGAATCCGGACCTTTCAAGCAAGTGACGCGGGTTTTCAAGGGTGTTTTTTACGGTTCTAGTGACAGATTAACAAGATTTACACATTATTAAAGAAGACACATTTTTTTTTTATACGGTTCTGGTGAGAGATTAACATTTACACTATTAAGAGGAGAAATCTTCGTTTTTTTTGTGGTTGTAGTGACAGATTAACAACATTTCTACACTATTAAATGGTGAAACATTCTTGAGAACCCGGTTAGTCATCTCTTTTGTTATTATTATTATTATCATTATTATTATCATCATCATCATCATCATCATCATCATCATTATACTTACAATGCCAATGGCCCTCAGTATGGAGTTTGCAGTCTTCGGTAACATCCACGGGGACAACCATGACCTCTCCTGCAGAAGGGAGGTCACCCGCGGCATGTGACCCACCCAGCCTGCCCACCACGCCGCCTGCAGTGGGGTTATAGGTTAGGTCAGGCTAGGTCAGTGTTTTATTTATTTATTTATTTTTTTGTTTAGTTTTTGTGTGGGGGAGCGTGGGGGGTGGGGGGGCTGTGGAGGAAAAGGGGTATTTTTTGTTTTCTTTATGTTGTTTGTTTATTTATTAATCTATTTTATTTGTTTTTTTTGTGTTGTTGTTGTTGTTGTTGTTGTTGTTGTTGTTGTTTCTTCTGCTCTTCTTACACACACACACACACACACACACACACACACACACACACACACACACACACACACACACACACACACACACACACACACACACACACACACACACACACACACACACACACACACATACCTTTCCTCCTCCTCCTCCTCCTCCTCCTCCTCCTCCTCCTCCTCCTCCTCCTCCTCCTCCTCCTCCTCCTTTATACTAACCTGTTCATGTCGCCTGTTATTCATTTCTCTTGTCTTTCTTTCTTTCCTCTCTTCCTTTCTTCTTTCCTTCCTTCCTTCCTTCCTTCCTTCCTTCCTTCCTTCCTTCCTTCCTTCCTTCCTTCCTTCCTTCCTTCCTTCCTTCCTTCCTTCCTTCCTTCACACGTCTCTTGTTTCCTTGACCTTTTTTTCACAGAGAGAGAGAGAGAGAGAGAGAGAGAGAGAGAGAGAGAGAGAGAGAGAGAGAGAGAGAGAGAGAGAGAGGGGAATAATTATTAGTAATCTTGAATCACAATACACACACACACACTCTCTCTCTCTCTCTCTCTCTCTCTCTCTCTCTCTCTCTCTCTCTCTCTCTCTCTCTCTCTCTCTCTCTCTCTCTTGACCTCTACGTAATCATAACAAAGATTAGATAGACACAAGTTGATACAAGCATTGGATTAAAATATATACTTGACTGATGGAATAAGAAACAGGTGGTAGTAATAGTAGTAGTAGTAGTAGTAGTAGTAGTAGTAGTAGTAGTAGTAGAAGTAGTAGTTGTTTTAGTAGTTATAGTAGGAGTAGTAGTTGTTTTAGTATGTAGTAGTAGTATTAGTTGTTGTTGTTGTTTTAGTAGTAGTAGTAGTAGTAGTAGTAGTGGTGGTGGTGGTGGTGGTGGTGTAGAGAGGGGGGAGGGCATTGCTGTGTCATTTTTCTCAATCACCAGTGTAAACTAGTACGAATCAGTTTAAATTTCTTGGAAACTGGAACTGTGGGAAGGGAAATTCCAGGTTGGGAGAGAGAGAGAGAGAGAGAGAGAGAGAGGGGGGGATGGGAGGAGACATTTCTTTCCTAGATGTTAATGAATTCTACGTGGACTCTCTCTCTCTCTCTCTTTCTCTGGAGAGAGAGAGAGAGAGAGAGAGAGAGAGAGAGAGAGAGAGAGAGAGAGAGAGAGAGAGAGAGAGAGAGAGAGAGAGAGAGAGAGTCCGGATAGAATTCATTAACATCGAGGAAAGAAGTCTCTCTCTCTCTCTCTCTCTCTCTCTCTCTCTCTCTCTCTCTCTCTCTCTCTCTCTCTCTCTCTCTCTCTCTCTACGTGCGAACTTGTAATCTTCCAGAGCCTACAAAAAAAACTTTCACTGATTTCTCTCTCTCTCTCTCTCTCTCTCTCTCTCTCTCTCTCTCTCTCTCTCTCTCTCTCTCTCTCTCTCTCTCTCTCTCTCTCTCTCTCTCTCTCTCTCTCTCTGTAGTTATCTCACCTGTGGGAACACTTGGAGATTACGGTGATGGCGGTGATAGTAGTAGTAGTAGTAGTAGTAGTAGTAGTAGTAGTAGTAGTAGCAGCAGCAGCAATAATAGTAGTAGTAGTAGTAGCAGTAGTAGTGGAGAGGAGGTCTTTTCAGAACGGCTGCCGGAACCCTACTGCCCTGTGTGTGCGTAAGTGTGTGTGTGTGTGTGTGTGTGTGTGTGTGTGTGTGTGTGTGTGTGTGTGTGTGTGTGTGTGTGTGTGTGTGTGTGTGTGTGTGTGTGTGTGTGTGTGTGTGTTTTCTTTTTCATCTCTTCCTTTTCCTTCTTCCTCTTCTTCTTTTTCTTCCTCCTTTCCTTTTTTTATCATCAATCATCACCACCACCACCACCACCACCACCACCACCAAGGAACAAGGGTGGGTGCAGTTAGTCATCACCAGGCTTACACGTGGCAATCCCTGTACAAAACCTACCTGTCTATTTTTCACCTGTTATACCTCTCTTTAAAATCACCCT
>NC_087191.1:11864466-11871966 GCF_035594125.1 Scylla paramamosain
TCTCTCTCTCTCTCTCTCTCTCTCTCTCTCTCTCTCTCTCTCTCTCTCTCTCTCTCTCTCTCTCTCTCTCTCACCTGTACTGTACTCAAGGGTTGCCTACACCAAGAGTAATTACACCTGTACTCCCAGTAATTAAGAACCGCTGGCGTATTGGTGAACCGACTTGCCTGACATTATGTGTTCCTGGGTTCGACATGAAGGTGACAGACAGACAGACAGACAGGTATAGCACACACACACACACACACACACACACACACACACACACACACACACACACACACACACACACACACACACACACACACACACACACACACACACACGTTTTTGTCTTGTTTCTCTGTTTTTTCTCTTGGTAGGTCTCTCTCTCTCTCTCTCTCTCTCTCTCTCTCTCTCTCTCTCTCTCTCTCTCTCTCTCTCTCTCTCTCTCTCTCTCTCTCTCTCTCTCTCTCTCTCTCTCTCTCTCTCTCTCTCTCTCTCTCTCTCTCTCTCTACGTATCGGAAGTCAATAGAATATCCATCACCACGAGAGAGAGAGAGAGAGAGAGAGAGAGAGAGAGAGAGAGAGAGAGAGAGAGAGAGAGAGAGAGAGATATGCATAATTTAAGATTTTAATGTATGTCTGTATGTACGTATGTCTTACTGCAGTTTTATTTATTTATTTGTTTGTTTATTTGTTTGTTTATTTATTTATTTATTTATTTATTCATTTGTAATATTCGTATTTTTACTTTTATTTTCTTTCTTTTTTTCCCTTTGTTTATTTTCATTTGTTTTATTCATTTTTATTATATATTTTCTTACCATCTGTCTGTCTGTCTGTCTGTCTGTCTGTCTGTCTGTCTGTCTGTCTGTCTGTCTGTCTGTCTGTCTGTCTGTCTGTCTGTCTGTCTGTCTGTCTGTCTGTCTGTCTGTCTGTCTGTCTGTCTGTCTGTCTGTCTGTCTGTCTGTCTGTCTGTCTGTCTGTCTGTCTGTCTGTCTGTCTGTCTGTCTGTCTGTCTGTCTGTCTGTCTGTCTGTCTGTCTGTCTGTCTGTCTGTCTGTCTGTCTGTCTGTCTGTCTGTCTGTCTGTCTGTCTGTCTGTCTGTCTGTCTGTCTGTCTGTCTGTCTGTCTGTCTGTCTGTCTGTCTGTCTGTCTGTCTGTCTGTCTGTCTGTCTGTCTGTCTGTCTGTCTGTCTGTCTGTCTGTCTGTCTGTCTGTCTGTCTGTCTGTCTGTCTGTCTGTCTGTCTGTCTGTCTGTCTGTCTGTCTGTCTGTCTGTCTGTCTGTCTGTCTGTCTGTCTGTCTGTCTGTCTCTCTCTCTCTCTCTCTCTCTCTCTCTCTCTCTCTCTCTCTCTCTCTCTCTCTCTCTCTCTCTCTCTCTCTCTCTCTCTCTCTCTCTCTCTCTCTCTCTCTCTCTCTCTCAGCTTACCTCACCCACAAACAGGGAGATTGGAGGAGGCGGTCAGAGCAAGGCAGGTCATTGGCTGATGGGTGTGGGCGCTGACCAATCAAGTGTGACGCTTGTCTATCTCTCTCTTTAAACGCAAAAAAAGAAGAGGATTTATTGTTATTGAGAGAGAGAGAGAGAGAGAGAGAGAGAGAGAGAGAGAGAGAGAGAGAGAGAGAGAGAGAGAGAGAGAGAGACTTAGTGGCTGAAAAACTGACTTATTGGCTCAGAGAGAGAGAGAGAGAGAGAGAGAGAGAGAGAGAGAGAGAGGTAACAAAAATAATGATGATGATGATGATGATGCTAATAATAAGACACGGAGCAGTAGTTGTAATAATGATAATAATAATGATAATAATAATAATAATAATAATAATAATAGAAATAATAATAATAATGATAATAATATTTAACAATTATATCCTTTAAAATGCATTAAATCTCTCTCTCTCTCTCTCTCTCTCTCTCTCTCTCTCTCTCTCTCTCTCTCTCTCTCTCTCTCTCTCTCTCTCTCTCTCTCTCTCTCTCTCTCTCTCTCTACGATCCACTCCACCAAATCACTTCTACGCCATTGCCTCTTCCTCCTCCTCCTCCTCCTCCTCCTCCTCCTCCTCCTCCTCCTCCTGCCAGCTATCTGTCTCCTCCACAACGCGACACAGAACAAGGAAGAAGGAGGAGGAGGAGGAGGAGGAGGAGGAGGAGGAGGAGGAGGAGGAGGAGAGATTCGAATTCCTCTGATTCTCAAGTGTTTGTTGCGTGAGAGAGAGAGAGAGAGAGAGAGAGAGAGAGAGAGAGAGAGAGAGAGAGAGAGTGTTCGACTCTTGACCAGCAGGGGCACAGGAAACGCAGGTAACAGTGCAGGTGTTTATTCACAGAAGGTGTGAACAGAAGGCTGGAGGTAGGTGATCTCCCGGCGCCAGGCCGCGCACTTCAACTTAACACTTATGACTGAAGCCTAGCTCGTTCACTCATACACGTATTCATGCCTCACACAAGTCTCGCTCATTCACTCGTTCACACAACTAGCTAACAACCACACACCTCCCCCGAGACATAAGGAAGATTCCTTATCTTTGTTATGGCTACCGTAACACATGAAACAAAGTTACAATGATTGAAGTACAGAAAACACGGTACATATACACAAAACAAACACAGCGTACAATGAACACGTACGACTAATCGTAGGTGCTACGGTGCCACCGCACCTGCAGTCGTCTCGGCTCCCTACGCTGTCGGCTGCTTCGACGCTCTGGTTGCTCTCGGCCACGGTGTACCCCGTTACCCTGATGCTCCGGGCTGCCGGGATGGTGGTGTTCCTCGTGACCCTGATGCTGAAGCGCTGCACCGCCATGAGCGGTGTGCTGCTCGACAGGAAGGGGAGCAAGAGGTCTGTGTGGGCGTAGGTGTCTTCTATTACGCCACATCACGCGACCGCTGCCCATCTTGATGAGGTAGTCTCTCCTTCGCCCAACAGCCACGATGACACCCAGGCGATCCCAGAGGCCTGTCGTGTGATCTTGAACGTCGACGTGGCCACCGAGGTGCAGGAGAGGAAGAGTACGGGCGGACGCGTCGTGGCGAAGTTTCGCTTTCTTCCTCAGTCGCTCTGCCTTGGCGTCGCACTCATCAGCAGCGCGCTGCCACTGCTGAGCGTATGAGCGATGATGAGCCGGGACACAGGACCTCATAGGATGACCGAAGAGGACTTGTGCTGGTGATCGCCCTTCCGCCCTCGGAGTGTTGCGCAGTTCCAGCAACCCGCGAGCGAACGCATCCTCGTCCAGGTGTCCCTGCTGTGTGGTCGTGAGGATCAGCTTCTTCACGGACTTGACCGCTGCCTCGGCGTGACCATTGGAGCGTGGATAATGAGGTGAAGATACACGATGCTCCACCCCCCATCGAGCCAGGAAGCGCCGTACCGATGAAGAAGTGAACTGCGGTCCACCGTCAGTCCTCAGGAGAACAGGCACGCCCGTGTCGGCGAACACACCCCGAAGGACACGAACGAGCTGATCAGCCGATGCTGGACGTGAGCATGCAGACACGTGGAGGCCACCCAGACAAGCGATCTACATACACGAGGTATGTACGGCCTGCTGCGTGGAAGTAGTCTGCAGAAACTGACTCAAACACCCTGCTGGGTGTGTCCGTGTCCTGCCAGAGAGGTTCGTTGGCTTGGCTTGGTAGGAGTGGACGGCATAGTGAGCATCCAGAAACGACGTTCTCAACGTCTCTGTCCATACCAGGCCAGTACACCGTTTGTCGGGCCCGTCGCTTGGTGCGCTCCATCCCCTGATGACTGTCATGGGAGTCGCTCTAGTGTTTCTCGGCGGAGGCTGTGAGGAATAAGAAGCCTCGGCCCGTAAACCACCAGGTCGTCGTCTACGGCCAGCAGACTGCGCACCGGCCAGTACGTACGCAAGCGGTGATCGAGGTCGTGGCAATGATCAGGGAAGCCCTCGATGATGACGTTCTTGAGCAAGCAGTACTCCCCGTCTCTTGCTGCTGCGGCACGTACCATTTCCACAGTCTGATCCTGGAGTGGTGCTAAGCGGACGCCGTCCTCATTGGTGGCAGATAACGCTGAGATGACCGCTGAGTGGAGAGGGTCGAGGTCACCAGAAGTAGCAGCATCCTCTTCCTCCACTGGGTCCTGTACTGGAGCACGTGAGAGGGCGTCGGGCACACAGTGTGTCGATCCCTTTTGCCAGCTTGCTGTGAAAGAATACTGAGCAAGCTTCTCCCTCATGCGCTGCAGCCGCAGGTTCTCTATTTCTCCCAACAACTTGCTATTGAGGAGAGGTATCAGCGGGCGGTGGTCGAGCACTAGATCGAAGTGAGGGAGTCCTTTCAGGTAGGTGCCACATTTCCTGACTGCCCAGACGATTGCAGCCATTTCCAACTCTATTACTGCATAGCGGCTCTCTGTGTCTGTAACAAATCTTGACCCGCATTGCACCATCTTCCACTGGTCACTGTGCTTCTGCAGGAGAACGAATCCAAATCCGTGCATCCTTGAGGCGTCAGTCTGTAGCATCGTTGGTAATGATGGGTCGAAGTATGCCAAGACAGGTGGGCTGACGAGACACTGTTTCACCTTCTCAAACGCCTCTTCATGGTTAGGAGACCAGCACCAACTGTTCTTCGGGCGTAAGAGATCTCTGAGGGGTTGTGCAGCTGCAGCCACAGCAGGAGAAAAGCTTCCAAGCTGGTTTGTAAGACCCATGAATGATCGTAAGTCGGTGATGTGCTGTGGTCGTGGGAAGTCAGAGATTGCCTTAACTTTCTTTGAGTCTGTCGTGTAGCCTTGTCCAGAAACAGAGTAACCACAGTAATCTACCACTCTTTCCGCGAATGTAAACTTCTGTGGGTTGAGAGTGATGCCGTGCTGGTCACACCGCCGCACAATCTGAATGACATGGGCTAAGTGCGCACTGTAGGTGGAGTCATAGGCCAGGATGTCGTCCACGATCTTGATGGTGTTAGGTATGTCGCCGAGAGCTTGGTCTCCTCGACGGTTATACTCGTCTCCAGACGAGACGAGACCCATAACCGCTCGCCGAAACTTGTACCGACCCCAAGGTGTTATGAAGCAGGTTAAATCCTGGTCTTCTTCTCTAATGGGGACTTGAAAATACCCCATCTTGGCATCAAGAGTGGTGAACCAAACTGCTCCGGTCCCGATCGAGGCGATGGCGTCATGAGGTGAGCGCACTGGATACACGGGCCTCTTCACGTAACGGTTGAGTCGTGTCAGGTCAACACACAGCCTTACACCAGATGTCTTTTTTGGGACAGGCACGATGGGGTGGCACCATGCCGTAGGGTAGTCCACACTCTCGATGATTCCCTTGTTAAGCAGCTCTTCCAACTGGCTCTTAATTTCTTCACGCCAATTGTAAGGGATTGTACGAGATGCTGTTACGGCGAAGGGTCGAGCGTCGTCTGTCAACTCGATGGCCATGGATCCACCAGCCATTGCACGTAAACCTTCCTTTGCTTCGAAGACGCTGGGAAAGGCCTTGATCACAGCAGCAGCGTGCCCCGCACGCTGCTGTGGCGTTGGGTCGTAGGAATGAGGCCAGCTGATCACTTCTGTGGGCGTAGATAGAGGTGGCTGCGAGGCGGTCGGGTACTTGATGGAGCTGTTGCCGGTGTGCTGTTCTTCCCTGCGTAGCGGTCGGATTTGAGCCGGAAAATCTTCGGGGAGGATTCCGAGAGCGATGGAATCGTACCAGCTAAGCAGCGCCCCCTTCACCTCCTTCACCACGCTCACAACAGTCTCAGCTTCCCTGTCGCCCAGTTGCAAGTGCGACGAGAAAGTTCCTACACAGGTGAGGGGGTGATTACCGGCAGCATAAAGTCCATCACCATCAGCGGGCGCCAAGCTGGAGGGCGGGATTCCAAGGAGTGTTGCCGTGTCGAGGCCAATAACGGTCGTTTCGGCCCCAGAGTCAGGAGTCCACGTAATCTTGTCTCTTCCAGCGGGATGTGTGGCGGTGGCACCGTAGCACCTACGATTAGTCGTACGTGTTCATTGTACGCTGTGTTTGTTTTGTGTATATGTACCGTGTTTTCTGTACTTCAATCATTGTAACTTTGTTTCATGTGTTACGGTAGCCATAACAAAGATAAGGAATCTTCCTTATGTCTCGGGGGAGGTGTGTGGTTGTTAGCTAGTTGTGTGAACGAGTGAATGAGCACCTGGGGCGCAGGTCGTGCCGTCACCGTCTTTGTGTATACGCCTGATAAGAGCTGGTATACACTGGCACTGGCTCCCCGCCTCGGGCCTGCACCGCGATGAGGAGAGACAGTTGAGGAACTCCTCGAAGCTCCTCGTCGTTTCCTCACTGTCTGCTGACATACACTCGCAAAATGCCCTCTTTTCCCGCAGTTACGACACACTTTATCTATTGCCTGGCATCCCCTTTTGTCACTGCGACAATCTTTGCCACAACGATAACAGCCCGTGGGGCTTGAGCCCCCGAAACTGCCCTTCCTGTAGTTCGAGACAGCGTTCACACCATGGCTCGAAGAGTGAGAGCCGCCCCTTAGTACTGCACTACACTGGTTAGCGCTCTCTGATGCTCTGCAAATATCTATGGCGTTTTCAAGGGTGAGTTTCTTGTTTTCCAGCATGCGTTTCAGAGCCACTTCGTCTCGTGTCCCAACGACAATTCTGTCACGCAGCTGATGGTTTATGCACTGGTCGCAAAAGTCACAGAAATTGGCGATTTCCTTTACAGCACATAAAAAGTCGTCAAAACCTTCTTGCGTTTCTTGCACGCGGGAGTAGAAGTCTCTTCTATCCATGATGATGTTGCGCTGGCTTCGCAGGTACTCACACATTGCATCGAGGATGGTTCTTAACTCCGCGTCTCTCGGTAAGCTTATCCCGTAGCGAAGTGTACGGGTCCACTCGTCGTCTAGGACAGCAGCGAGTGCCGCCCTCTGCTCAGCCAGGGAGAGACAGTCTATCCTGGCGAGGGTTACGTATCCTTCAAACTTATGGCGCCACGTGTCGAACTCACGTAAAGATGCTGACGCCGTTAAGTGAGGAATGATGGTGGCGGACGTCGGGAACCTCGCGCCCTGGGTAGACGTGCTGCGGGCTGTGGTTTCGCCTTCATTGCTCGCCGTGGTGCGACTGGGAGCTTGTGTCCCCCACTCTCTCCAGCAGCTGGGTTAAACGCTCCTCGCGAGCCTGACTCTGCTCCGACTGTCGCGCTAGCAGGGCAGCCAGCGCCTCCAACTGCTTCTCCATTCTGCGCCGTACCCACTGCAGCCTTGTCCTGATCCTACTCACTGCGCCATGTTCGACTCTTGACCAGCAGGGGCACAGGAAACGCAGGTAACAGTGCAGGTGTTTATTCACAGAAGGTGTGAACAGAAGGCTGGAGGTAGGTGATCTCCCGGCGCCAGGCCGCGCACTTCAACTTAACACTTATGACTGAAGCCTAGCTCGTTCACTCATACACGTATTCATGCCTCACACAAGTCTCGCTCATTCACTCGTTCACACAACTAGCTAACAACCACACAGAGAGAGAGAGAGAGAGAGAGTGTA
>NC_087191.1:11881966-11884466 GCF_035594125.1 Scylla paramamosain
CCACTTGTACTGCAGGACGGGAGGAGGAAGAGGAGGAGGAAGAGAAGATGTTATTGATGTTATCTTTATGGTTTTTATTAGCCTCTACTACTACTACTACTACTACTACTACTACTACTACTACTACTACTACTACTACTACTACTACTACTACTACTACTACTACTACTATCTTACCTCATCGTGAATTGCTACATAGGTTCCTACTGAAACTTCAAAGAAAACATTCATATCTTCTTCTTCCTCCTCGTCCTCCACTGTGTCATTGGTCCCAGGGGCGTCCGTGGGCGGGATGGAGGCGTTGCGTGGGTGTGGGTCGGTGTCAGGGAGTGTGGGCGTACGGGAAAAGCTCAGGCAGGTGTGGTCATGTGTGCCTTTCTCCTTGTTGTTGATGATAATGCATTTTTGTGTGGAGTTGAAGGTAAATTTTGGGTGGAGCGAGACTGTGGCGCCCTTCTGATAGAGAGAGAGAGAGAGGGAGAGAGAGAGGGAGAGAGGGAGAGGGGGAGGAGAAGTAGTAGTGAGAGAAGAGAGAAATATTATTGTCATGAGTTTGTTTGTCTGTGAAATCATTATCTCTCTCTCTCTCTCTCTCTCTCACACACACACACAAATGGAGAAAAAGAGAAAAGTAAGAGAAGAAGCAGATGAAGAAGTAGGAAGAAGAGGAGAAAGAAGAGGAAGAAGAAGAGACATACCTATCCCAAACATTCACACACACACACACACACACACACACACACACACACACACACACACACACACACACACCTGAGTTTCCAATCCTGCGCTTGTAATGTTCGCCAGTTTCTTCATCGTCTGAGCCACTATGTATGATTTCACTGTGACTACCGCTGACTCGCCATTCCTGAGCGTCCCACCTTTACACCTATACGGAAGAGTTAATTAGGGCAGGTGTGGTGGGTGTGACAGGTGTGCCGCGAAGGTGTGAGGTATGTGGCGATAGGCGTGTGTTAGTAGACAGGTGTGGTGATTAGATTGGTGGTGAGAAAAGCAGGTTGGAAGTGGCCAGGTGTGTGCGTGTTAGGCAGGTGTGTGGTATGCAGGCAGTTAATTACAGGTGAGGAAACAAATAATTACTGATATAAAATAAACAAGTAATTATCAACGAGCTGTAATTAATTGATAAGTAATAAGTTAAATATGGTTTGGTGAGAGAGAGAGAGAGAGAGAGAGAGAGAGAGAGAGAGAGAGAGAGAGAGAGAGAGAGAGAGAGAGAGAGAGAGAGAGAGAACCACTTACCTTATAATTTCAGATGGAATCTCCGAAGCGTTGATGACAATGCTGGAGAAAGAAGAGGAAGAGGAGGAGGAGGAGGAGGAGGAGGAGGAGGAGGAGGAGGATATTCATCGTTATTCATCATTATTTCATATCAGTGTTGTTATGCGTCATATTTTCCAGAGAGAGAGAGAGAGAGAGAGAGAGAGAGAGAGAGAGAGAGAGAGAGAGAGAGAGAGAGAGAGAGAATATCACTTACCTTTTAATTCCTCTTTTGTTATAACTATTATTTAGAGAAGGAGGAGGAGGAGAAGGAGATGAGAGAGAGACTGAAGAAGGAAGAGGAGTAGAGGAGGAGGAGGAGGAGGAGGAGAATACCAGAGAAACAGGAGGAAGATTGTTGCGAGAGACGGAGGGTGGATGAAGAGGAGGAGCAGGAGAAGAGGAGAAGGAAGAAGTGGAGGAGGAGAAGGAGGAGGAGGAGGAAGAGGAAAAGGTGGAGGAGGTGTCAGTCTTCTCATCATCTTCCTCGTCTTCCTCTTCTTCCTCTTCTTCCTCTTCTTCCTCTTCCTTGGACGATTCACGAGGACTTTCTCTCTTCTTCCTCGTCTTCCTCTTCATCTCTTCCTCTTCCTCACTCTGAGAAATGTTGTCCTTCCTCTTGCTTGTAGCGCTCATGGGAAACACCGTTGCAAACTGAGAGAGAGAGAGAGAGAGAGAGAGAGAGAGAGAGAGAGAGAGAGAGAGAGAGAGAGAGAGAGAGAGAGAGAGAGAGAGAGAGAGAGAGAGAGAGAGAGAGAGATTTAAAGGAAAGAAAGAAAAATTAAAAAAACAACACACACACACACACACACACACACACACACACACACACACACACACACACACACACACACACACACACACACACACACACACACACACACACACACACACACACACACACACCTCAATACTTACGCCATTAGGGTTCACAATATTCTCATCATATTGACAAGTAAGAGGGCCTGATGTTGATGGTTCCTCCGCCAGGTACAGAACTCTTTCACCATTGTGATTAAGAGGCATCCACGCTTCCACCTGACAGACGGACAGGTGGAGAGATTAGTGGGCAGGTGGATAAATTAGTGGATAGGTTTTTTTAGGTTAATGAACGGGTTATTTTGTGAACAGGTGGAGTGGGCAGGTTTGGTTACGTGAAGTTAGTGTATAGGTGGATTAATTAGTGGATAGGTGGATGAACTGATAGGTGGATTCATTA
>NC_087191.1:11896966-11899466 GCF_035594125.1 Scylla paramamosain
GGTTTATCACTATACTCCCCTCCTGCGTTACGTTGGGGGTAATGGAGGTTCTCACGAGTAACACCCTTCTTCCCAGCTGCAATAGTAGTAGTAGTAATAGTAGTAGTAGTAGTAGGGCAATTAAAGGTATATATAGCAAGACTGACCATACAAATCACACACACACACACACACACACCTTGTTAAGCGTGGCAATCACCAGGTAGCTTGAAAAATTAACCTTGACTGATTCACCAGCAGGAATACGAGGAACGAAACACCTGTAATTAAGACGCCTTTATATTTAACACCTGTAATCAAAACACCTATGCAATTAACACTGGTAATTAAAAGAAAAAAAAACACCTTATGATTAACGCCTGCAATTGAAACGTGAATAAGTGACACCCTCGAATTGAAAGTACAAGTAATGATAGAGACATGGACGTGTGTGTGTGTGTGTGTGTGTGTGTGTGTGTGTGTGTGTGTGTGTGTGTGTGTGTGTGTGTGTGTGTGTGTGTGTGTGTGTGTGTGTGTGTGTGTGTGTGTGTTACTTACGTTACTAAACACTCGGGCCTCGTACATTCCACGACACTGTCACTTTCCCTGCAAAAAAGAAAAGAACAGGGTTAAACACACACACACACACACACACACTCTCTCTCTCTCTCTCTCTCTCTCTCTCTCTCTCTCTCTCTCTCTGTCTGTCTGTCTGTCTGTATTAGTCACAAACACACATATATACTTTTTTCCACCACCACCACCACCACCACCACCACCACCACTACTACTACTACTACTACTACTACTACTACTACTACTACTACTACTACTACTACTACTACTACTACTACTACTACTACTACTCACGACTGCCTGCTCTGTATTGGGTCATAGGTGGTGGAGAAGTACTCAGCCGGGTCTGTGGTCCACTGGAAGGTGCTGGAGTAGGTGGAGGAGTCAAAGGGAGGGGTGGAGGAGTCGAGGGGAGAAGTGGAGGAGTCGAGGGGAGAAGTGGAGGAAGATGTGGTAACTGGAGGTGTGCTTTCCTCCACATCTCGTTTTTCCCTCCCGTGTTGTACTTCTGTTGGAGAGAGAGAGAGAGAGAGAGAGAGAGAGAGAGAGAGAGAGAGAGAGAGAGAGAGAGAGAGAGAGAGAGAGAGAGAGAGAGAGAGAGAGGTGATAATAATAACAGTAATAAAACAAAATCTTACATTATATATCTGTTTTAACTTAGAGAGAGAGAGAGAGAGAGAGAGAGAGAGAGAGAGAGAGAGAGAGAGAGAGAGAGAGAGAGAGAGAGAGGATTCATACCATCTCGCATATTAAAGATAGCTCTCTCTCTCTCTCTCTCTCTCTCTCTCTCTCTCTCTCTCTCTCTCTCTCTCTCTCTCTCTCTCTCTCTCTCTCTCTCTCTATCTATCTATCTATCTATCTATCTATCTATCTATCTCTCCTCTTCACACACACACACACACACACACACACACACACACACACACACACACACACACACACACACACACACACACACACACACACACACACACACACACACAATTTCTTTAATTTCCTTACTTGTTTCCATCTCGTGAATGGAGGGGGAGGAGGAGGGGGAGGCGAAGGTCACTGGCGAACGTGGTGGCTGGAAGGAAGGAAGGAAGGAAGGAAGGAAGGAAGGAAGGAAGGAAGGAAGGAAGGAATAGAGAAGGTAAGGAGGGATGGAAGGAAGGAGAGAAGGAAGAAAGAGGGAGGGAAGGAAGGAAGGAAGGAAAAATGGAAGGATGGATTGAACGAACAGAGGCAGTAAGGATAGAAGGAGAGAGGGAGGGAAGGAAGGGAAGTGAGAAAGTAAGAAAGAAAGGAAGAAAATTAAGAAAAGAGAAACGAGAGAAAAAAATCAAATCATATCAATACATTTTTTATATAGAGCAAAAACCACCATCACCACCACCACCACCACCACCACCACCACCACTACAACAAACACATACAGGAAGTAGTCACTGTACATTAATTTACACTATCTCTCACTATCACCATCATTAAAATACCAATACTTCAGCTTTTTTTTCACAATTAATTTCTTCTTTCTCTTTGTGTACTCAAGTTTTCCTTACCTGCAGTTTCAGTTCATTAGTGTTCATGTAGTTACATTTGACCCCATGTGAGGTGGTGGGCTGAACAACGAAGTAGGCGAGGGGGGCGTCTTGCACATAGAGGGGAACTTGGAAGAGCAGCTGAGAGAGAGAGAGAGAGAGAGAGAGAGAGAGAGAGAGAGAGAGAGAGAGAGAGAGAGAGAGAGAGAGAGAGAGATTAGAACACGAGAAACATTTTTTTTTTCATAATTCCTTTCTCTCTCTCCTGCAGCAATCACCTTTCCATCTACCCATCTTTTATTGTATTCTCTCTCCCTACGTTCCTTTCATATCTCCTTTCCCTCACCGTTGCATCATGAATCGGACTGGGACCTCTGTTGTTTAAGAAGAAGACATGGTCAACGCGAGGACCAAGGCTGTCC
>NC_087191.1:11904466-11906966 GCF_035594125.1 Scylla paramamosain
ACTACTACTACTACTGCTACTACTACTACTACTGCTATTAATGATGATGGTAATAATAGAAAGATAGCAATAGAAGCAGTAGTTGCTGTAGTAGTAGTAGAAGTAGTAGTAGTAATAGTAGTAGTAGTAGTAGTAACAGCAGTAGTAGTAGAAGTAAGAGTAATTATCGACATCACACACACACACACACACACACACACACACACACACACACACACACACACACACACACACACACACACACACACACACACACACACACACACACACACACACACACACACACACACACACACCTTACCTGTCCTTTGTAGTTCCTGGTCTTGGGTGAGGAGGCGGCAATAGTGAGGGGATTGGAGGGCCCGCCAAACCTAGCCAGCTGCACGGCCCACCCCTGGTACGTATCGCTACAAGCTTTTTTCTTGCTTATCGTCTCCTTGTCCGTGTTTCCAGTCTCGAACTTGGTCGTAAAAGGGCCACACCTGCCCCTTACACAGTTAATTACCAAACCTGTAGATAGATAGATAGATAGATAGATAGATAGATAGATAGATAGAGAGACAGACAGACAGACAGACAGACTCCTTACCACAACCGTGTATCGCCATTGGTCCGCCCATCACTATGTTGTCCTGAGAAAGAAAATGGGAAACAGATTATTAAACAAATTTTCCAAGTCAGTCAGTCAGTCAGTCAGGCAGTCAGTCAGGCAGTCAGGCAGGCAGTCAGTCAGGCAGTCAGGCAGGCAGGCAGTCAGTCAGTCAGTCAGGCAGTCAGTCAGGCAGTCAGGCAGGCAGGCAGTCAGTCAGGCAGTCAGTCAGGCAGTCAGGCAGGCAGGCAGTCAGTCAGTCAGTCAGTCAGGCAGTCAGGCAGTCAGTCAGGCAGGCAGGCAGTCAGTCAGTCAGTCAGGCAGTCAGTCAGGCAGTCAGGCAGGCAGGCAGTCAGTCAGTCAGTCAGTCAGGCAGTCAGTCAGGCAGTCAGGCAGGCAGGCAGTCAGTCAGTCAGTCAGGCAGTCGACGAGAAGCACATACATTTTTTTTTCAGAGAGAGAGAGAGAGAGAGAGAGAGAGAGAGAGAGAGAGAGAGAGAGAGAGAGAGAGAGAGAGAGAGAGCTATCTTACCTCTGCCGATGCCACGCTGTATCCCGTGAGTGAGGTCTTAAAAGCTTTGTCTGAGAGAGAGAGAGAGAGAGAGAGAGAGAGAGAGAGAGAGAGAGAGAGAGAGAGAGAGAGAGAGAGAGAGAGAGAGAGAGAGAGCATTAGTTCCTGTGAAAATAACTAAACTAATAAATGTGCCTATTTTTTTCCAGTTTCTTTTTTTCTGAATTTTCTATTATTTTTTTTACGAGTCTTTATTTTCCTTCTCATTATCATTATTATTATTATTATTATCATCATTATCATTATTTGTAGTAGTAGTAGTAGTAGTGTTATAACTCCTACTACTGCCACCACTACCACCACTCACTGTAAGGAGGTTTCACAGCAGCGACTTCTGTTGGGTCTTGCATCACATAGCACATGCCATTGTTCACTATGTAGTTATCCCTGAAGTATTCGGGGTACCTGGGGGAGCACACCTGTGGGAGAGAGGGAGAGGGGGTGTGAGAGTGAGAGGGTATGTTTGGCTAAATTAGGGTCATGAATCCTGGAAATATTTAGTAACACACACACACACACACACACAGAGAGAGAGAGAGAGGAAGAGGAAAGGTTAAAAGGAAAAAAATATCGACTGACATTTTCTCTCTCTCTCTCTCTCTCTCTCTCTCTCACCATCATTTTAGTTCCCTCTCCTTTTTCGGCCACCAGAGTCTGTCCGAGTGCCATGCCGTAGTGCTCGAGAGTGTAGCGGTAGAATGACAGAAGGCGCCTGGTATCTGTGGGGGAGAGAGAGAGAGAGAGAGAGAGAGAGAGAGAGAGAGAGAGAGAGAGAGAGAGAGAGAGAGAGAGAGAGAGAGAGAGAGAGAGAATTAGTTTTGGTTCTCTTTTCTTGTCATTTTTTTCCATCTTTATTTTTGTTTTAGTTATTTCTTTTCATTCATTATTTTTTTGTGTGGTTTTGGTTGTTGTTGTTGTTGTTGTTGTTGTTGTAGATCAGAAACGACTAGTACTGTTAACACCACCACCATCACCGCCACTACTACTACTACTACTACTACTACTACTACTACTACTACTACTACTACTACTACTACTACTACTACTACTACGAAAGCGCTCATAACTTACATATCGAATCATTTTCTGGCGTCAAGTTAGGTTGGACATGGCAGGCACCACCACCACCACCACCCTGATCATCGTCATCATCAGTCGTCCCTAGGTGAGGCTCGCAAAGGTAAGCCGCTCCCAAGGGAAAGGTGATATTGGCCCACGTCTGGTTCCCACTGGGCGCCCCCACCACCACCCTGGGGAGAGAGAGAGAGAGAGAGAGAGAGAGAGAGAGAGAGAGAGAGAGAGAGAGAGAGAGAGAGAGAGAGAGAGAATTATTTTTCTGG
>NC_087191.1:11914466-11916966 GCF_035594125.1 Scylla paramamosain
AGAGAGAGAGAGAGAGAGAGAGAGAGAGAGAGAGTTTTACGAAATAGGGGCTCAGTTCCGTAAAACCTTTAAATATATACATTAAAAACTTTATATAACTTTACAACGAAGTGAAAAACAAAAAAACAAAAAAAAAATAGAGAAAAATAAAGAAAATATAGCAACTTGGCACCTGCGCACTCTGGGACTCGTACGCTGCTGCCAGGTTGTCGTACATGGCAATATCGTACACACTATCAGGAAAAACGTACATTACACAGGCTGATGTACGTGTATATATTATTAAAATACATATATGCATATTTACGTGTGTTTTGTATGTATGTATGTATATATAAATGTATGTATGTATGTATGTATGTATATATCACTCATGAGCACAGCTATGAATAAAATGTATACATGGCCTATCTAATTACATATATATAATAATAATCTGACTATTATTATTATTATTATTATTATTATTATTATTATTATTATTATGAACATCGTTAGTATTAGTAGGATTAGTAATATTAGTTATACAGTTATTATTATTGTTATTATTATTATTATTATTATTATTATTATTATTATTATTATTATTATTATTATTATTATCGTCGTCGGCATCGTTATCATTATCAACAATATAAAGGTGTGTTATTAGCGTTAATTACGAAAGGCTGAGGTAAACTTCACAGGTAAACTTACAACACTTAGAAAATATACACCTAAACACACACACACACACACACACACACACACACACACACACACACACACACACACACACACACACACACACACACACACACACACACACATATGCACGTACCAATGAACGAATGAGTGAACGCTGAGAGAGAGAGAGAGAGAGAGAGAGAGAGAGAGAGAGAGAGAGAGAGAGAGAGAGAGAGAGAGAGGGGGGATGGATAATGTAGGGTGAAACTGGATTCGAGAGGTAATGATGTATTCTCTTCAGCGAGGAGGAGGAGGAGGGGGAGGAGGAGGGGAAGGAGGAGGAGGAGGAGGAGGTGGAGCAGGAGGAGAAGGCGCGGCTTAATGGTACATGTGTTTCGTTCAGTCATGCGAGGAAATAAAGACGAGTTTTGCTGGGGGGAGGGGAGGGGAAGGGGGAGGAAGGGAGGGACGGGGGTCTGTGATTGTCTGGTGTGGCAGGGGGTGGTGGTGGCGGTAGAGGCGGTAGTGGTGGTGGTGGTGGTGGTGAAGGGGGAGTTGTGGGACGCTTGTGGGACCAGCAGTATATGACGTATGTACACACACACACACACAGACACACACACACACACACACACACACGTGAAGGTTGTACACAGGTGGCGGGGCAGGTGGTGGTGGTGGTGGTCGTAGCGGGGCGGTGCCGGGGGCGTGGGCGGCGAGGGCGGCGCCACTCACAGCGTGGACTCTGTGATGGGCGGCAGCGTGGCCAGGTGCGTGGCGGCGGCCAGGCCCAGGGTGGCGGCGGAGCAGGGGGCCCGCCCCCGCGCCGCCTGCTGCCTCCCCCCGGCACCTCGCTGTGCTAGGAGCGGCCAAAGCGCGCGGAGGAGAAGCGTGAAGACTGGCGGCGCAGCGAGCGGCGGCGGCCCAGCAGGATGCGCTTGAAGGCGTTGCGGAACTCCGGGCTGAACACTGTGTAGATGATGGGGTTGAGGGTGGAGTTGAAGTAGCCCAGCCACAGGAAGGTGGCGATCAGGTAGGGGTTGAAGTGGCAGGCGCGGCACAGCGGCATCAGCACCGCCAGGGTGAAGAAGGGCAGCCAGCACACCACGAAGGCGCCCGTGATGATGGCCAGCGTCTTGGCCGCCTTGCGCTCCTTGCGGGACTCCGCCTCGCGCCGCCGTAGGTGTCGCGGCACGGCCTGCGACGCCACGGCGCTGGCGGTGACCACGGCGGGCGGCGCCACGTCCTGCGCTTCCGCGGGGTGTCCGTTGAGAGTGCTGCCGTTGGAGGTCTTTTCTGGCGAGGGCTGCGAGGACACGCGCGTGAAGGTGGTGGTTTCGCTGATGGTGACGGGGCCGCGGCACAGCGCCGCCGCGTTGGTGCCAATCTTGCGGCGGATGCGCTTCCTGGCGGCCTGGTACACGCGGTAGTACAGCGCCAGGATGACGGCCAGCGGCAGGTAGAAGGACGTGACGGTGGCGAAGATCTGGTAGCCCACGGCCTGCGAGATGATGCACATTTTGTTGCGCAGGCGCTCGTGCCACTCAGGGTCCTTCCAGCCCATCATGGGCGCCGCCGACACCAGGAAGGACACCACCCAGATCACGCCGATCATGCTGCCGATGCGCCGCGGCGACCGGTGGTGGATGTAGTCCACCTGCGTCACCGCCCAGAACCTGCGGGGGTGGGGAGCGAAGTTAGTGCGCGGCGGGAGAGTGCCGGGGTCCTGGGGGAGTTGGGAGAGGGAGGGGGAAGTGAGCAGAGGAAAGAAAGAAGACTCAACATTCAGACAGAAGGAAAGAAGAAAGGAGAGAGAGAAGGATGAAGAAAAGAA
>NC_087191.1:11956966-11959466 GCF_035594125.1 Scylla paramamosain
TAAGTTGTAGTAGTAGTAGTAGTAGTAGCAGCAGCAATAGTAGAAGCAGTAGTAGTAATAATAGTAGTAGCAGTAGTGATAATAATAGTAGTAGTAGTAGTAGTTGTAGTAGTAACAACAACAACAACAACAACAATGCCAGCACCACCACCACCACCACCACCACCAAAAACTAGCGCCAAGGTCACACACACACACACACACACACACACACACACACACACACACACACACACACACACACACACACACACACACACACACACACACACACACACACACTTGCTTATGCTAATGAGGGCACGGGGACGAGGCGGGCAATTACTTTACAACGGTGGAGGGATTGCCTTTAGCCACACACAGAACCATATTCCCAAACACTCCTGCGCCGCATCTCCACTACATTCCGAAGGCTCTAGTTGAAATGACACAGGTTTTCAAGAGTGCTTTTACGGTTCTAGTGACAGATTAACAACATTTCTACATTACTGACGGCAGAAACACTCTTGAGAACCTCCGCTACTTTCCAAAGGCTCTAGTTGAAATGACACAGGTTTTCAAGAGTGCTTTTACGGTTCTAGTGACAGATTAACAACATTTCTACATTACTGACAGCAGAAACACTCTTGAGAACCTCCGCTACTTTCCAAAGGCTCTAGTTGAAGTGACACGGGTTTTCAAGAGTGCTTTTACGGTTCTAGTGACAGTTTGGCAAGATTTCAACACTCTTGAGAACCTCCACTACTTCCAAAGGCTCTAGTTGAAGTGACACGGGTTTTCGAGGGTGCTTTTACGGTTCTAGTGACAGATTAACAACATTCCTACATTATGAACAGCAGAAACACTCATGGGAACCAGGCTGATCACCTCTACGGCCTTTGAAAAATAGTGATGAGAGAACAGAGCAATTCGGACCAAAGGGGGGACAGAATACGAAATACTGTGCTTGTGTTTTGGCGGCCCAGGTGTGACGCGGGGTAATGAGAGGGGACACCACATACGCTTTTTACCGGCCGCCTCACGTGGTTGTGGGAGAGAGAGAGAGAGAGAGAGAGAGAGAGAGATGAGGGTATACAGACAGAATGGAGGACAGATACAGATAAACAGAGAGACAGACAGATAGGCAGACAGACAGACAGACAGGCAGACAGACAGAAAAGCAGAGAAATAGACAGGAAAAGAGATAAAGGAAGAGAGATACAGGAAGATAGACAGACAGATAGACAGACAGACAGACAGCGGTGGTAGTAGTAGTAGTAGTAGTAGTAGTAGTAGTAGTAGTAGTAGTAGTAGATTTAATAAGTAGTAAGGTAACAATTTAATCTAACTTTTCTAATACAAAATGGAGATAATACTTAAGTTTACCCTCGTTTTCTTTTTAACACTACATCCCGTTTTCTTTGTACAGTACATTCCGTTTTCTTTCTGCAGTACATTCCGTTTTCTTTCTACAGCACATTCCGTTTTCTTTCTTCAGTTCACTTTTTTTATCTAATCTTTTCTTTTTTTACTTTCATTTTTGGGATTCAGTTTTTTGCCGTCTTTATTTTCTTTTTTTTTCTTTTTTTCTTTAATTAATTTCCCTTTTGAACTTTTTTTACTTTTTTCTTTTTTATCATTCAAGTTTCTCTGTTCAAACTTGATTATTTTCTTCTTTTTCACTAAATTTATTCTTTTTTTCATGTATTTTCTTTCCTTTTTTCTATTTTTTTTTTAGATAATCACGTTTTTTCAGTTTTCCTTTTTTTATTCTTTATTATTCTTTCCTTTCTTTCACTCTCATGCGTGTTTCCTTTCCTGTTTTTTTCCCTTTTTTCCTCCTTTTTCAAGATTTATTTTCCTTTCTGTACACATTTATTTTTTCCTCTTTTCTTTAAGTTTTCCAATTTCTTTCCTTTAAACTTTTCATTTCTATTCCCCTTTCATGCGATTCTTTCCTTTTTTTCCTTCATTTTTAGCAAGCAAAGCACGTCAAGAGAGAGAGAGAGAGAGAGAGAGAGAGAGAGAGAGAGAGAGAGAGAGAGAGAGAGAGAGAGAGAGAGACAGACAGACAGACAGACAGATAGACAGAGACAGAGAGAAAGAGATCTACCCGCACACACACCCCCCATCCACCAACACACACACACACACACACACACACACAACAGTACAATAATATGATACTAAGGATGAAGGCTTTCTCCCCACCCCCTATCCCCTTCTACCCCTCCTCCACCCCTCCTCCTATTAAAGACTTGAATGCAGATGTATTCAGGTGTAGGCAGGTGTGTCACTACCCCAGACAGATGACAGGTGTGTGACGTGGAGTCGTGCAAACCTACACACATGGCATATTTTGACAGCAGAGAGAGAGAGAGAGAGAGAGAGAGAGAGAGAGAGAGAGAGAGAGAGAGAGAGAGAGGGGAGGGAAAAAATTTAATGCGGATGGAGGGGGAAAGAAGGAGGAGAAGGAAGAGGGGATAAATTGAGTGGGAAGCGAAAAGGAAGAGGGAAAGAG
>NC_087191.1:11961966-11964466 GCF_035594125.1 Scylla paramamosain
TGTATGGTTTCTTATTTCACACACAAACGCGTACACACACATTCTCTCTCTCTCTCTCTCTCTCTCTCTCTCTCTCTCTCTCTCTCTCTCTCTCTCTCTCTCTCTCTCTCTCTCACTATAACCTGTCTAGAAGCAAATAAATAGCCGTCGTGGAGGAGGAGGAGGAGGAGGAGGAGGAGGAGGAGGAGGTGGAGGTGGAAGAGTAACAAGAGAAGATGAGACAAGAAGGAAGATAGGAGGAGGAGGAGGAGGAGGAGGAGGAGGAGGAGGAGTGAGAAAAGGAAATAGAATGAAAAGGAAGTAAAGGAGAAAAAGAATAAAAATAAAAGATTAAGGTCTTCTTCTTCTTCTTCTTCTTCTTCTTCTTCTTCTTCTTCTTCTTCTTCTTCTTCTTCTTCTTCTTCTTTCTTATCTTCGTGCTTGTCTTCTTCCTCTTCTTTATGATCGTTATGTAAATATTGTACTTTTGTTTACCTCCTCCTCCTCCTCCTCCTCCTCCTCCTCCTCCTCCTCCTCCTCCTCCTCCTCCTCCTCCTCCTCCTCTTTCTGACACTTTCTCCCTTAATTAACTCACCCATACTCATCCCTTTCTCTCTCTCTCTCTCTCTCTCTCTCTCTCTCTCTCTCTCTCTCTCTCTCTCTCTCTCTCTCTCTCTCTCTCTCTCTCTCTCTCAAGGATGGAGGAAAAAAATAGAGGGAAACTGTCACCTTTCCTCCATTATTCCTCCCTGTTTCCTCCTGCGTTGCAATATTACTCTCTCTCTCTCTCTCTCTCTCTCTCTCTCTCTCTCTCTCTCTCTCTCTCTCTCTCTCTCTCTCTCTCTCTCTCTCTTGCTTTATAGGATCCTTGATAATGCTTGATAATGCCCGTGAGAGAGAGAGAGAGAGAGAGAGAGAGAGAGTTTGGAATGACGAAAGGAGAGACAGACAGACAGACAGACAGACAGACAGACAGACAGACAGACAGGTGCTCAAACAAGTGTTCAGACTAAATAAACCAACAATATTTTTTCTTAGAAGTCAAACCAAACATATTTTTTTTTGCTACCCAAATTTAAGAACATTTTAGCAACAAAACACTTGGTTCGGGTAATTAGGAGTATGTGATTACCCTTCATTTAACCAATTAGGGCCCATCAGTGCATATTTAAATTAACGTACCTTTAAAATACATAGAGATCAACCAGTGAACCCGTTTTCTTTACCTCGTACCTGGCAATTATAGGGGGAAACTTTTATTTTTTTATTCATTTATTTTTTACGTTAAATACATAGGGAAGAACCAGAGAACCCGTTTTCTTTACCTCGTACCTGGCAATTATAGGGGGAACTTTTATTTTTCTTATTTATTTATTTTTTTTACGTTAAATACATAGAGATCAACCAGAGAACCCGTTTTCTTTACCTCGTACCTGGCAATTATAGGGGAAACTTTTATTTTTTTTATTTATTTATTTTTTTTACGTTAAATACATAGGGATCAACCAGAGAACCCGTTTTCTTTACCTCGTACCTGACAATTATAGGGGAAACTTTTATTTTTTTTATTTATTTATTTTTTTTACGTTAAATACATAGGGAAGAACCAGAGGACCCGTTTTCTTTACCTCGTACCTGGCAATTATAGGGGGAACTTTTATTTTTCTTATTTATTTATTTTTTTTACGTTAAATACATAGGGAAGAACCAGAGAACCCGTTTTCTTTACCTCGTACCTGGCAATTATAGGGGGAACTTTTATTTTTTTATTCATTTATTTTTTACGTTAAATACATAGGGAAGAACCAGAGGACCCGTTTTCTTTACCTCGTACCTGGCAATTATAGGGGGAACTTTTATTTTTCTTATTTATTTATTTTTTTTACGTTAAATACATAGGGAAGAACCAGAGGACCCGTTTTCTTTACCTCGTACCTGGCAATTATAGGGGGAACTTTTATTTTTTTATTCATTTATTTTTTACGTTAAATACATAGGGAAGAACCAGAGAACCCGTTTTCTTTACCTCGTACCTGGCAATTATAGGGGGAACTTTTATTTTTTTTTATTTATTTATTTTTTTACGTTAAATACATAGGGAAGAACCAGAGGACCCGTTTTCTTTACCTCGTACCTGGCAATTATAGGGGAAACTTTTATTTTTCTTATTTATTTATTTTTTTTACGTTAAATACATAGGGATCAACCAGAGAACCCGTTTTCTTTACCTCGTACCTGGCAATTATAGGGGGAACTTTTATTTTTTTTATTTATTTATTATTTTTTACGTTAAATACATAGGGAAGAACCAGAGGACCCGTTTTCTTTACCTCGTACCTGACAATTATAGGGGGAACTGACCAAAGGCAACAGAACGAGGGATTTAAAACAAAGAATTAAAAGGAAGAGATAAGAAGTGGTGTTTGATGAAAAGTAGGAGGAAAGAGAAATTGAAGATTGAAAGAGAAGAAAGAGAAGTGGAAATAAAGGAATGAAAGGAAAAATGGATGAAATTTAAAGA
>NC_087191.1:11976966-11984466 GCF_035594125.1 Scylla paramamosain
ATTGGGGAAATGGTCTGGTTTGTTTGATCGTTTGTTTGTTTGTTTGTTTGTTGTTGAGATGCGTTGATTTGCTTGTTAAATTAATCCTATCTACGTATCTATTTTTTTTTCTTTTCTATATTTTCTTTGTTTTGTTAGCTTTTGTCGTTTTCATGAATTTTATTTGTGTATCGTTTGGTCTATAGAGAATATTACCTGTTTTTTTATCGTTTATTTATTTATTTATTTGTTTATTGTTTTCGTAGGCCTTTTTATTTTCTATATTCGATGGTATTGCTTATGTATCGTTAGTCAGTGAAGGAAATAGACTTTTTTATATATGCTAATTAATCTGTTTTCTATTTTTTTTTTCATTACTTTTTTCATTATCGTATATTTTATCTACTCATTTACTGTTTCTCGCTTTGGCTGGTGGGGGGAACAATGCACTTCTGACCTTCTGATTCCGTGATTTTTATATTATCTAACTATATGCTATGCCAATTTGACCTTGTAAGTCGTTTCCTGTCTCGTTATTGGAGCAAATAGTTTGAGTAGTCAGCTGAAATCTCCTCTTTCATTAAATTATAGTGTTGCTGAAACGAGAAAATTTTGAGTGATAGAAAATAGGCAAGATTACACGCGCCTTATCAAAACTACTTAGTGATTGAATGATTTGGTGGTCTATTTGCTCGTTATGCTTGTTTTGTTTATATTCATTTCTTTACCTAATTATTCTCGTTTTCCTTATCTAATTATAACTTCCTGGCGCATCTATGGACGCTTCTATGGACAAGATCACGCGCGTCTTATCAAATTTATCTAGTGATTGAGTGAATTGGTAGTCTGCTTGTTGGCTCGTTAGGCTTGTTTTGTTTATTTTCATTGCTTTGCCTAATTTTATCATCCTGGCACTTCTACTAATCTTTTTTTTTCTCCTTGGTATAATTGAGAAAAGTCGAGTTTGTAATGGAAATATTTAAATCCCATGCAAACTAGTGTATTTATGTAGTTTGGTAGTTAAAATCTTCTCGTTTCATTTACTCGTATATTTGTAGACTGAAAAGTGAAGATAGTGTGTATGTATGTATGTATGTATGTATGTATGTATGTATGTATGTATAGAGTGATGCAGTGTGTACGTGTGTGTGTGGGGCAAGGATTCCGAGGCTTCACTGTTGCTGTAGCGGGTGAAGCAGTGAACCAGTAGTGAAGCAGGCGTGACATCGTTCCTAACTACCCAGCAAGGCCATACACTCGTTATGTAGTTGAGCGTCTGTTAAAGGAATGGTTACCAGTATGTGTGTATATTTTCTACTCGTCTGTCTGTATTTTCTGTTCGTGTATACAGCAGCAGATTTACTTGCATTTATATTTATTTACTTCCACCTATCTTAATTTAGCTTCCTGTGCATGTAATTAGGTCTGTACGCAGGTGTTGCCTTCAATTTAGACTTATTGTTTGATGGCAGGTGTGGGTGGACAGGTGAACTGCACAGGTGTTCGTGATTAGCAGCCACCACCACCACCACTACTACTACTACTACTACTACTACTACTACTACTACTACAACAACAACAACAACTATTGCCTGTGTTCTTTGTGTAGTGTGAATGGTAGTGAAATGAGAGGTAAGTGTTCTTTTAAGTGGAATTAGTACTTGTATTTCACTTTAGAGACGAGTCAAGTTTGTTAGAGACGAGTCAAGTTTGTCATGTTCCCCCTAACACTCGTTCATCACACACACACACATACACACACACACACACACACACACACACACACAGACGAGTCAAGTTTGTCATGTTCCCCCTAACACTCGTTCATCACACACACACACACACACACACACAGACGAGTCAAGTTTGTCATGTTCCCCCTAACACTCGTTCATCACACACACACACACACACAGACGAGTCAAGTTTGTCATGTTCCCCCTAACACTCGTTCATCACACGCACACAACTACTAGAAATTATGACATTTTAAACTCGTATTTTCATTTATGTATAACCAGTGTACACACTTTAGATTTACTGCACACACACACACGCACACACACACTTTCCTAGACTATATATGTATATATTTCTTTTTCCCTTCGTCTTTTCTTACTTTGAAATTCATGTTTTAAAAATAATAATTTCTTAGTTTTTTTTTTCAAACCTTTCCTCACCACAGCAGGGAGTCTTTGTAGAAACACTTTGCAACACTTCTGAGTCTTTGCAGGAACATACTTGGCAACACTTCTGAGTCTTTGCAGGAACATACTTGGCAACACTTGTGAGTCTGTAGGAACATACTTGGCAACACTTGTGAGTCTGCAGGAACATACTTGGCAACACTTCTGAGTCTGCAGGAACACACTTGGCAACACTTCTGAGTCTGCAGGAACATACTTGGCAACACTTCTGAGTCTTTAGGAACATACTTGGCAACACTTCCGAGTCTTTCGAGGAACACTCAGCAACACTAATAATTCTACACAGCCCCTCTTAGTAAGCTATACAAAACTCAGGATTTTTATTGTTTTCCAAGTGTATCAGTGCTTTTAATTCCCCCCCATCAGTCCCTCCTTCCTTCCATCTCTTGCCTCTTGTACAGTAACTCTTCCATGCTTCACATTTCAGTCTCCCTCGTGTTTCCTTCCTTCTATAACTAATGTATTCTCTCTCTCACTTTTGTAGCTAACAGTGATTTCTTTGTTTTTGTATTGGTTTCTCTTCCTTACAACTGTAGTACAATTTCTCCCTGTATATCCAATGATTCCTGTTTTTTTTTTTTTCTCCCTTATAGATTTTCATGTGATTTTTTTCTCCATTTCCTTCCCTACTCAAAATATTATTAATGTTCCTTTCTTTATATTCAAAGTGCGTCTCCTCCAGAGTTTGTGATCTAATTGTTCGTGTTCCTGGAAAGAGAAACTTGTAATGCATAGAACTGTGATTGAGAAATAGCAATGTGATAAAACAAAGAAGTAATATACGAAGAGGAACAAATATTATAGTTATTTTTAGTATTTTATAATGCCTGAAGGAAAAGTGTATGACCACAGTTAAGTATGTGTCAGAGAACCTAAGTTAAATTATATGTCCGAGAATCTAATGTGTTAAAAGGAAAAATTTATAATGAAAAGCATGAAAATCTTATTCGTATTTCTTAAATCTGAAAATTTTGACCAGAATAAATCCAACTTAAATCAAACTTAACAAAAATTGAGAAACATTACAAGCATGGCCACCGAACTCCTGTAAAAATTATAAGCACATTGATAAAAATATTTGGGGGGGACGGTATGACACAGTGAGGCAGAGCTGGAGGGCAGTGGCTGGGTGTGGCAGTGTTGTGTTCAGGGTTTGCATCTGAGCTGGGAAGTAATGAAGGTTTCTTGACTCCAGGGTGCAGTTCTTGGTGTTTGGTGCTGCCTGTGTGAAGAGCAGTCAGTTAGCAGAGGGAATGCAGGACTGATGGAAGAGAAATATGATGGAAGGTGATGAAAGAGGAAAATTATGTACAGTAATGAAAGAGGAAAATGATGGAAGGTGATGAAAGAGAAATGATGGAAGGTGATGAAAAAAATGGAAGGTAATGATTGAAGATAAAAAATAAAGGTAACAAAATAAGATAGAAAAAAATAGAAACAATGAGAGTAGAAACAATGAGAGATAGGCAAGATATAAAAGATAATTTAATTTCTTAGTCTACCAACTGAAAGATGATATAGGGAAGTAGACTTTGATGAAATTGAAATATTTAATGGATTGGGAAATAAAGATCTTTGAGATGAATTATTAGAGGATAAGAAAGAGATTGATTTAAAGAAATGAGGAAGCTATTAATGAAGCTATCTGAAGCCTACACAGGTCGGCATATTCACTAAAGATATATAGACAGTCAAGAGAAATGCATTAAGAAAACCACCGTACACCTTGTCAATAACTTGTGACTGAAAGGCAGAGAATGAGACCAAGCATGGAAGGTAAACACAGATATGATTTATTTGACAGTTTGTTCAAGTTTAGAAGAAAAGTTTAAATTTATCTATATTCAAGTTTGTACAGGTGTGTTGGGGCTGTGCTGGCTTGGATATCTTGCAGGTGTGGTGGTGGTGGGTGCTGCTGCTGCCGCCCCCCTCACTTGTAGTCTAAGCAACACACCTGCCCTGCTGCTGCTGCTGCTGTGGACGTGAAGGACTCTACTTCAGGTGTGTTCTTGTTGCAACCCAGTCATATTTCAGGTGTGTTCTTTCTTGTTGCAACCCATTGACTGGTGTGTCCCTGGTAATGCAACAAACAGGGTGGTGCAGAGAATTAAGGGTACAGTAACAGGTAATGTAACAGGGTGGTGAAGAATTAGGAGTAGGTACAATGAATGCGAAATAATGTAACCAACAGGATGGTGCAGAAAATTATGATTACAATAAAATTAAGATTACACAATACCAAATGCAACAAACAGGGTGGTGCAAAATTAATAATACAGTTTTAAATAATGTAACCAAACAGGGTGGTGCAGAATTGACAGTATAATACCTAGCATACAAATTCTTACTATGAATTTTTCAGCTTGCAAAGTGTCACTCATAAACACAACTTTGCATGACTTTCAGGTGTTGGCAGTACTGGGGGAGAGACCGTCCTGTCCTGTCTTGTCTGAGTTCCCCCCACACTTCCCCACAGCATACCGGCAAAGGGAGAGAGATGTGACAGGAGAAAGGCAACATCAAATAAAGGAAGGGAAAGAACAGATGTGCCAAGAGATGCTAAGGAGGAAGACGCATCAATCCCACATCTAAGGAAAAAGATGTTTGTGAAGATAAGGAAGAGGAGATGACCTTGAGAAAGAAAAACAACCTGAGGAAGAAGATAGTGAAGATGAGAGATGATGTGTACCAAGGTGCTGTGTACCAAGGTGCTGAGAAAGAAGAGAAGATTATTTGTATACTTGTCATCATAGTGAAGATGAGAGATGATGTGTACCAAGGTGCTGAGAAAGAAGAGAGAAGATTATTTGTATACTTGTCATCCTGCTGTCTGTCTCTCCCTCCTGCATGAGTGAACATGTGTGTGAGACTCAGTGTGGCTGGCTGTGGTGCTGGTACATGCATGAGCTGCTGTGTGTTGTAAGTCCTTGAACTTCCCAACTATGATTATTATTGATTGTTTTTTTTTTTTTTAATAAATTTTTTTTGCTGGAGAAGTTTGTGGTTTTTCTCCGGAGAGTGGTTTTTCTCCGGAGAGTCTTTTAAGTATCTCTAAAAGTCCATAGAGCTGACACCTTACTCCCCATACACCACCACACCTCAACCTCCTCCCCACACCTCTTTGCTTAGCTGTGAAACTTGCTAGCTGTTGTGCTAGAAATCTTGCTGTATGACACTGGAATCAATCTTGCTGTATGACATTGGGGTCCCCACTGAAATTCACTGTATGACACATCCTGTATGATGACACTCAACACTGACACCCTGTCTACCCATCTACTTCTACCTCTCCCACCTCCTTTACTGACTGACCCCCATCTACTTACTCTCCCTCCTCCCTGACTCTTGGGCTCTCTCTTCAATAAGTCAGGGACAAACTCTGACTGACCTCTTCAAAGAGTCAGGTACAAAAGGGATGGATCTCTCTTCATGGACTCTCGGACTCTGACCTCTTCAAAGAGTCAGGGACAAAGAATCCAAGTTTGAAGCTGCCCAAGTGGAGTCTTGTCTAATGTGATGAGAATATAATTTTATTTTCTTGAATTTGTTTTTGTTCTCAGCTCCTCCCCTGTAAAAGAAGTGAACAGTGTTCTTTCCCTGTGTATATTAAAAATGGATATGAATGCAGTTTGATTTATTCACTCAAAAGAAATCAACACAAGGCAAACAGACCAGACAAGCAGAAAATACACATGACATGCTAAAACATTCACTGCCACACCTGCAGCTCCCTGGCCCTCACCTGTGCAGCGCATGACTCATCTGTGTGTACTGCATACCTGTGTACTGCATACCTGATGGGGACAAGACAAGGCTGGCACACCTGAACACACACCTGGTCACTCTCACACCTCTCCCCTGGAAATAAATAGAGGTTGTTAAGACTACTTGTATGGCACTGTATGTATATGTGTGTGTGTGTGTGTGTGTGTGTGTGTGTGTGTGTGTGTGTTTATATACCTATACAGCATATATCGGCTTTGTATAGTGAAAAAGTATATAACAGTGATGGTGTTACAGGTATGGTGGTGATTGTAGTGGTGATGGGTGTTACCTGTCTACATAATCTATCCTTGCCTATGTTATTTTTTATGTTTGCTGTGATAACTGTGACTAAATTACACTGAATAATTTAAGCTAGTTTTAATTTTCTCTTACTTTTGTTTACTCTCTCGTCACTAGAACCATAAAAAACGCCTTTAGTATCTTAATCTGTCACTAGAACGAATGGTAGTTGCTATGTACCGTCGGCTGCTATGTACCGGGTCCTACGTACCACTTGTTTGGCTTATATGTAGCATTGTTGGGCTGCTATGTACTGGCTCTTATGTACCACTACTTTGGCTTGTATGCACCAAACAAGGCTGCCATGTACCAGATACCAAGTAAGGAAATAAAAACACATAAGGAGATAAAACACAAAACCATAAACATACTGAAATTGTATACAATAATTAAAAGTTGTCAAGCAATAGAATTTAGCAAGCTGCACATTGTTAATATAATGTTTGTTCTCATATTTCATCCAAACACAACCATAAACACAAAACCATAAACATATTAAAATTGCATACAATAATTAAAAGTTGTCAAGCAACAAAATCAAGCAATAAACATATTAAAATTGCATACAATAATTTAAAGTTGTCAAGCAATAAAATCAAGCAATAAACATATTAAAATTGCATACAATAGTTAAAAGTTGTCAAGCAATAGAATTCAGCATGCTACATTGTTGATACATTGTTATTCATGTACATGATCAGTTCGGCACAGTGGTTTAGAAAGTCTGATGTTGATATGAATTTGTTCTCACATTTCATCCAGAGGTCATTAAGGTCAATTTGCTTTTTGACATCATGTGCCTCTGTCCACTCTATCTGGCATAGAGTTCAGTAACTGTTCACCTCCAGCCATCAACAAGCTAGCTGAGCCACTGCTCAGCTAGCTTGTTGTTTTCTTTCTATGTTGTTAGGTAGTTAGGTAGGTTCAGAGTCCTCCACCATTCTGGGTATAGCTTATTAATTAATATTAATTTTATTAATATTAATTAATTAATATTAATATTAATTTATTAATATTACAATTTACATTTCTTTAAATTATAATAATTCTGTAATCAAAGTTTCTTATTGCACTTTACATCTCTTTAAATTATATTTATTCACTGCATTTTTTTGTTTTAATTATCGCTCTGTGGTGATAAGATACTTATGTGTTAATACTATCTGAGGTACATAGCAGCCATGCATGGTACATAGCAGCCAGCATGGTACACAGCAGCCAGGGATGGTACATAGAAGCCAGTGGTACA
>NC_087191.1:11999466-12006966 GCF_035594125.1 Scylla paramamosain
TAGGTTAGGTTAGGTTAGGTTAGGTTAGGTTAAGACTAAACTAGGTTAGATATCGCAAGGCAACGCAAAGGAAGGTACAATTAAATGTCACTGGATATTTGAACGCTCACGTGTGTGTGTGTGTGTGTGTGTGTGTGTGTGTGTGTGTGTGTGTGTGTGTGTGTGTGTGTGTGTGTGTGTGTGTGTGTGTGTGTGTGTGTGTGTGTGTGTGTGTGTGTGTGTGTGTGTGTGCACGGCATTACTACAAAGTCTAATAATGAATAGCAAATTACTTTGTTACACTCTGCAGGAGGAGGAGGAGGAGGAGGAGGAGGAGGAGGAGGAGGAGGAGGAGGAGGAGGAGGAGGAGGAGGAGGAGATTAACAAAGGCGACGTCTCGAAAGAGAGAGAGAGAGAGAGAGAGAGAGAGAGAGAGAGAGAGAGAGAGAGAGAGAGAGAGAGAGAGAGAGAGAGAGAGATTCCTACACACCCACTAACCTTATAGCCCCCCCCTCTCTCTCTCTCTCTCTCTCTCTCTCTCTCTCTCTCTCTCTCTCTCTCTATGGTTAATAACTTGCGCGACATAAGAACATTCCCCTGCGCAATCCTCAGATCTGGTCAATCCATCAGGAAATTGCGCACACGCCTCTACCTGATCGTCTCCATTCGGCGCAACAAAGGCCATCCATACAACGCGCAATCGCCCCTTTTCTCTCGGGAACGCTCTGAAAAATGCGCAGCCCTTTCACCTCTCACTCCCAGGAAATCTCTCTCTCTCTCTCTCTCTCTCTCTCTCTCTCTCTCTCTCTCTCTCTCTCTCTCTCTCTCTGGTGTGTGATGTGTTTTATGCTTTTCTTAATATACGAGAGAGAGAGAGAGAGAGAGAGAGAGAGAGAGAGAGAGAGAGAGAGAGAGAGAGAGAGAGAGAGAGAGAGAGAGAGAGAGACTATATATTATCAATCTTATTGCTTTAAAATATCATCTTTTCTTTTTCTTTTTTTTTCTTTTTCTTTTCTTCCTTACATTAGTCTTTGTTCTTTATCATCATCGTATTTTCACTCCTGTTCCTTCATTCGCGTCTTCGTAATTCACCGTGGCGAAGAAGAAGAAGAAGAAGAAGAAGAAGAAGAAGAAGAAGAAGAAGAAGAAGAAGAAGAAGAAGAAGAAGAAGAAGAAGAAGAAGAAGAAGAAGAAGAAGAAGAAGAAGAAGAAGAAGAAGAAGAAGAAGAAGAAGAAGAAGAAGAAGAAGGAGGAAAAGGAGAGCGAGGAGGAGGAGGAGGAAGAGGAGAGAAAAAAATTAGCAGTTATTATTATTATTATTATTATTATTATTATTATTAGTAGTAGTAGTAGTAGTAGTAGTAGTAGTAGTAGTAATAGTAGTAGTAGTAGTAGTAGTAGTAGTAGCAGAACCTCATTTTCTCTCACTTTCCTTTCACTTACAACCCCTCCTCCTCCTCCTCTTTTTCCTCCTCCTCCTCCTCCTCCTCTCCTCCTTTCTTTCTTCTCTCCCTCATTTCCTTCATTTCCAATCAACTTTACTCCCTACCCACGCATTCATACCTTCCCCCCACACCCCCCATCTCTCGTATTAGCAGCGGTCAGGGGGTCAGTAGTTTAAAGGTTCCAGGTATTCAGGGTTCGCATCCCCCCCACCTGGAAGTCCTGCCGTTGGGGAAATCAGACAGAACCACAAGTTTCCAGCGTGTTTCCTAGAAGGCTGGACATAAGAAGCTTTGAGATAATTTGGTCTCTCAGTTTCCACTCATCTTACAGTGGTGGGGAAGGGAGAGGGAGAGGGGAGTGGGGAGGGTAGGGGAGTGGTGGTGGTGGTAGTAGTGGTAATAGAAGGGTTTTGTGTATTAGTTGTGGTGGTGGTGGTAGTAGTAGTAGTAAAGGGGGGGGGAGAGAGAGAGAGAGAGAGAGAGAGAGAGAGAGAGAGAGAGAGAGAGAGAGAGAGAGAGAGAGAGAGAGAGAGAGAGAGAGAGAGAGAGAGAGAGAGAGAGAGAGAGAGAAACCAAACCACACAAACCTTACTAAACCCAACAAATAAACAAACAAACAAACAAACAAACAAACAAACAAACAAACCCAACTAAACCTAACCTAATTAACCTTTTCTTTCACTCACTCGTTCCCACGCACACCTGTCCTACACACCTGCACTTCCTGACTGCCCGCTCGTCACTAAGCCCCCCGTATAATTCGGGGCATTTCCTGTCAACTCTTAATGTTCAGTTCCTTGTCATTTTCCCCGGTTATTAGGGAGGGAGGGAGGGAGGGAGGGAGGGAGGGAGGGGGAAAGAGAGAGAGAGAGAGGAGTATGTTAGGAGGGAGTGAGGGGAAGTGGAGGGTGAGAGAGAAGGGGTAGAGGGAGGAAAAGGAAGTGACGGTTGTTGTAATGGTTGTTGTTGTTGTTGTTGTTGTTGTTGTTGTTGTTGTTGTTGTTGTTGTTGTCGACTAATTAACTAGCTTGGTAAAAGATTGACGGACTAAATAATAAAGTGACTGAATGACTGACTGACTAATTGACTGACTGACTGACTACCTAATTGGCTGACTGACTGACTGACTGACTGACTGACTGACTGACTGACTGACTAACAAACCTAACCTAACCTAACTTAACCAAACCGAACAAAAAACAAGCTAAACCACAAAAAAAGAAAACAAAACAAAACTTTAAATGAAAACAGGGAAAGAAAACAAAACAAAACAAAAAACAAAGAAAAAACATTACATAAACCACCACCATCACCACTACCACCACCACCACCACCACCACTTCAAATATTTACCAGTACCTTTGTTGAAATAGAACGATTTTCATATCACCTGGGCACCGCTCGCTAATTGCTCTGGCACACCTGAACACACCCGTGGCATTAAATAAGTTAGTGCACCTTCAAAAATCAGGAAAATAAGGGGAAAAATCATTAATCGGTCTTTCCAGGTGAGAGAGAGAGAGAGAGAGAGAGAGAGAGAGAGAGAGAGAGAGAGAGAGAGAGAGAGAGAGAGAGAGAGAGAGAGAGAGAGAGAGAGAGAGAGAGAGAGAGAGAGAGAGAGAGAGAGAGAGAGAGAGAGAGAGAGAGAGAGAGAGAGAGAATACGACAAAGAAACGTAATTCAGATTATCACTAAAAAAAATTAAAAGGAAGAACGCATTAAACTCTCTCTCTCTCTCTCTCTCTCTCTCTCTCTCTCTCTCTCTCTCTCTCTCTCTCTCTCTCTCTCTCAATGATCATTTGCATAATCATATTCCCTACTCTCCTTCTTTCTTTCTTTCTTTTATTGAAAAATTTCCCGAAGTCTGTGATTAAGTAGACTGACTCTCTCTCTCTCTCTCTCTCTCTCTCTCTCTCTCTCTCTCTCTCTCTCTCTCTCTCTCTCTCTCTCTCTCTCTCTCTCTCTCTCTTGCATCCATTTCCGGTTCAAATTCCTTAGCAACTGGAAAAAATCTTAAATCTTCCTCTTCCTTCTCCTCCTCCTTCTCCTCCTCCTCCTCCTCCTCCTCCTCCTCCTCCTCCTCCTCCTCCTTCACTATCGACACTTCTGATAAAAAAAATAAAGATAGTAAAAGAAAACGAGAGAAAAGACTTCATTATGTACTCGAGAGAGAGAGAGAGAGAGAGAGAGAGAGAGAGAGAGAGAGAGAGAGAGAGAGAGAGAGAGAGAGAGAGAGAGAGAGAGAGAGAGTTTTTGGAAATTATAGCAAAGATTTTATTTTTTTGGAGTCAATTTATATTTCTGGCAGGAGGAGGAGGAGGAGGAGGAGGAGGAGGAGGAGGAGGAGGAGGAGGAGGAGGAGGAGGAGGAGGAGGAGGAGAAAACGATTAAGGAAGAGAAATATTGAAATTGTTGAAAGAGCAAGTTGTAAGAGAGAAAATAATCACTCTCTCTCTCTCTCTCTCTCTCTCTCTCTCTCTCTCTCTCTCTCTCTCTCTCTCTCTCTCTCTCTCTCTCTCACGCTTTCTTTCAATGAAGTGAATAATAAGGTAATTTAACTTTTTACGAGAGAGAGAGAGAGAGAGAGAGAGAGAGAGAGAGAGAGAGAGAGAGAGAGAGAGAGAGAGAGAGAGAGAGAGAGAGAGAGATAGTTAAGTGAAAAATTTACTATTTCTACTACTATCACTACTCTCTCTCTCTCTCTCTCTCTCTCTCTCTCTCTCTCTCTCTCTCTCTCTCTCTCTCTCTCTGTTCATTTATTCTCATTCGCAAAAATATGTAAAGAAAAAGGAGAAATAAATCAGGAGGAGGGAGATGAGAGAGTGTGATTAAGAGAGAAGAGAGGAGGGGAGAAGAGGGGAGAGAGAGAGGAAGGGGAGACATGGAGGAAAAAAAAGGAAAAGGGAGAAAAGGGGAAAAGTGAAGGGGGAAATGGAGAGAGAGAGAGAGAAAGAGAGTAAAAACAACAAAATAACAACAACAACAACAACAACAACAACAACAACAACAACAACAACAACAACAACAAAATCAAACATCTGGACGTAATTAGCAACCCGTTAATATTTCACCTTCGCAAAAAAAAAAAAAAAAAAAAAAAAAAAAAAAAAAAAAAAAAAACTCAGGTGAGACTCGTGATGAGCCAAGGTGTGCAAACCAATATTCAGATTTAATTAAAGGTAATCGTGACTTTTTTTCCCGCGATATTATTTTCAAAAGAGAGGAAAAAAAAGGAGAATTCTTTCACATTTTCAGTGGATTTGCATATAGATTACTTGTGAAAGAGAGAGAGAGAGAGAGAGAGAGAGAGAGAGAGAGAGAGAGAGAGAGAGAGAGAGAGAGAGAGAGAGAGAGAGAGAGCTAATTAGTGTACAACAACTCAGAATGATAAATAAAACACACACACACACACACACACACACACACGTCTTTCCCTTCTCGTTCTTCTCTCTCTCCTCTTCTCCTCTCCTCACTTCCTCATCCCGGCTTACTTCCCTCCTTCTCCTCCTCCTCCTCCTCTTCTTCTTCCTCTTCCTCTTCCTGCTCCTCCTCCGACCTGATGCTCTCTCTCTCTCTCTCTCTCTCTCTCTCTCTCTCTCTCTCTCTCTCTCTCTCTCTCTCTCTCTCTCTCTATCTATCTATCTATCTATCTATCTATCTGTCTGTCTAATTATTACGTCTTAGGCAAATAAATACAACTACTAGTACTACTACTACTACTACTACTACTACTACTACCACTACCATCAAAAGAAACGATTTAAGATTCAATTTCTTTCCCACGTTGCCAAAAAAATAACTTTCCCTTCTAAAATGAACTTCAATTTTATCCTACGAAATCATCTCTTTTAGTCCCTCCTCCTCCTCCTTCTTCACTAACATAGCCACCCTCACTGTATAACCCAACCTAACCTAACTTAACCTAACCTAACTCACTCCAATGTAACTTTACCTAACCTAACGTAACCTAACCTAACCTAACCCAACCTAACCTAACCTAACGTAACCTAAACTGACCTGACCCAACCTAACCTGACCCAACACGTGTCTTTAAGTAGTTTAATGCAATGTACGTGAACTGATAGGGCAGGGACAGACATCTAGATTAACTTACATAATTTCACAGGTAAGAATTAACATCAATTTTCTTTTTTTTATTATTTCTTTCTATCCTACTTTCCCTCCCCCTTTTCGTTTTTTTTTCTCTTTTCCTCATTCCGATCGCGGCATTTCATAATTTCAAAGTTTCCCCTTAAATCATTTCATTCCACTTTAATATAATAATCATTTCCTGTCATGCTTACCGAATTAATGTCAATATACACGCACCTGGCTCTCTCTCTCTCTCTCTCTCTCTCTCTCTCTCTCTCTCTCTCTCTCTCTCTCTCTCTCTCATGTCTGTCATTAGAACTTACGCTACGAGAAACTACTTTGATGAGAGAGAGAGAGAGAGAGAGAGAGAGAGAGAGAGAGAGAGAGAGAGAGAGAGAGAGAGAGAGAGAGAGAGAGAGAGAGAGAGAGAGAGAGAGAGAGAGAGAGAGAGAGAGAGAGATTAATGCAGAAAGCGTTTCGGCACAACTGACTGATAGACTGGCTGACTGACTAATTGCGAGAGAGAGAGAGAGAGAGAGAGAGAGAGAGAGAGAGAGAGAGAGAGAGAGAGAGAGAGAGAGAGAGAGAGAGAGAGAGAGAGAGAGAGAGAGAGAGAGAGAGAGAGAGAGAGATACGAGTGGTGAATGCTTCCTGAATCAATTAATTTAAGAGGATTTAGCTCAAATTTACCTTTGAAATCACAATTTTACAGGTATTATTCAGGTAAACCTATGCATGGCTGACTGACTGACTGACTGACTGACTGATTGACTGACTGACTGATTGACTGACTGGCTGGCTGGCTGACTGACTGACTGACTGGCTGATTGACTGACTGACTGACTGACTGACTGGCTGGCTGGCTGGCTGGCTGGCTGACTGACTGCCTGACTGACTCCCTCATTCACTTAAAACGTAAAAGAGAGAGTGAGAGAGAGAGAATGAATGAGATAAAAGAGTGAGATGGAGAAAAACAACTGTAGAAAACGGAAAACAAGAGAAAACGGGAAAAGAAAACAAGATAAAGGGAAAGCGGAAGGAAAAAAAAAAAACAGGATGACTTAAAAAAAAATAAGACAGTAAAAGAAAAAAATGAAGACTAAATAGAAAAAAAAAATAGAAAACGGAAGAGATACAGAGAACACGGGAACAGAAAACGAGGTAAAGGGAAAGGGAAAGAGAAAAACAGGGATGACTTAAGAAAAAAGAAAGAAAAAAGAAGAAAAAAAACATGACCACTTGCTGACTTGACTAAACTCTGAACTGACTCAGCAATTACTCATCACCTGCCAGCAACTCCCTGCAATTAGAGAGAGAGAGAGAGAGAGAGAGAGAGAGAGAGAGAGAGAGAGAGAGAGAGAGAGAGAGAGAGAGAGAGAGAGAGAGAGAGAGAGAGAGAGAGAGAGAGAGAGAGAGAAAATACGAAGCTGCAAAGATTATAACAGAAAACAAGGGAAATTTAAATAAACGAAGAAGAAGAAGAAGAAGAAGAAGAAGAAGAAGAAGAAGAAGAAGAAGAAGAAGAAGAGGAGGAGGAATTCGAACAACAACAACAACAACAACAACAACAAAAGAAAACACACACACAAAAAAAAAAGAAAAGAAAAGAAAGGACAGATGAATAGAAACAAATTAAAGGAAGAGGAGGAGGAGGAGGAGGAGGAGGAGGAGGAGGAGGAGGAGGAGGAGGAGGAGGAGGAGGAGGAGGAGGAGGAGGAGGAGGAGGAGGAGGAAACAGTCTCTTTGTCCACTTTCCCTCTAATGCACCGCAGTTCTTCATACACAACGATAGAGAGAGAGAGAGAGAGAGAGAGAGAGAGAGAGAGAGAGAGAGAGAGAGAGAGAGAGAGAGAGAGAGAGAGAGAGAGAGAGAGAGAGAGAGAGAGTAATCTATTTAACTATATGAGAAAAAGGATTAGAAAGAAAAGAAAGGATAAGATAGATAGATAGATAAAGATAGATAAAATATATAGATAATAAAATA
>NC_087191.1:12019466-12021966 GCF_035594125.1 Scylla paramamosain
CACACACACACACACACCTGTCCACACCTGCTGAAACATGACAGGTAGAACAACAGGTGTAGGGAGGCTGGTGAGAGAGAGAGAGAGAGAGAGAGAGAGAGAGAGAGAGAGAGAGAGAGAGAGAGAGAGAGAGAGAGAGAGAGAGAGAGAGAGAGAGAGAGAGAGAGAGAGAGAGAACGATCCTTTCTATCTATCTATCTATCTATCTATTACATATTTCCACTGAGGTCAGCATTCGACCCTCCCCCACCTTTGCCCAGGCGCCATGTAGTGGGGGAAGTAACGCCGGAAACCATGAATTATTGAGTGATTTTTTTTCCTGTAGGTTTTATTTCCTTTCAGGGTGATAAAAAAAATTAGTGAGACAAATATTTAACTTGGTAGGAAGAGAGAAACAGATAGATAGATAAATAGATAGACTGAGAAATAGACAGTTACGTAGATAGATAAACTGATAGGCAGATAGACTAGTAGATAAACAAAATAGATACACTGATAGATAGATAGAATGACAAACAGGTAGATAGAGAGATTTCACACACACACACACACACACACACACACACACACAAACATACACACACGTAGGATTTCAAGCCCCCTACAATTCACTTCCCCCAGCACAGGACTCTCGTAGGATTACATAAAGGACTCTGGCAGGATATCAGTAAGTAGGATCCCTGTATGCCTGTATTCAACGTGGGATATTTTACGCCGTAGGATTCTTCTCTCCTCCAGCCTTCCACAGCCCTCCCCCTGTCCTCCACCTCCCCACCAGACCCTCCTCACGCCCCTGCAGGATCCCCGGGGCAGGCGTGAAGGATTCTGTCACGCTCACGACAAAAGCAATATGTTTCTCAATATTCGCAGACATAAATCATTTGCCGCGTCTCTCTCTCTCTCTCTCTCTCTCTCTCTCTCTCTCTCTCTCTCTCTCTCTCTCTCTCTCAGGGCCACAGGGTATTCTGCGCCTCAAAAAGAACGCCGCCTCCTCCTCCTCTTCCTCCTCCTCCTCCTCCTCCTGGTTCTTTCTTGGAAGCGAGATATACACGAGAGAGAGAGAGAGAGAGAGAGAGAGAGAGAGAGAGAGAGAGAGAGAGAGAGAGAGAGAGAGAGAGAGAGAGAGAGAGAGAGAGAGAGAGAGAGAGAGAGAGAGAGAGAGAGAGAGAGAGAGGCACGTCTTTTCTACCTTCCCAGGATCTGAAGAAAGGAAAAAGGGAAAAAAAAGGAAAAAAAGGAGAATTTCCAAACCATTAACCTTCATTCTCTTCTTTTTCTTCTTCTTCTTCCTCTTTCTCCTCTTCCTCCTCTCCCTTCTATTCAACTCTTCCTTCTTCTTCTTCTTCTTCTTTTTTTTTAGTCTCCTTAAGAATAAATCGTTTCCATTTAATTCCCAAATAAAAAGAAAGAAAAAGAAGAAATGAATGAATGAATGAAAGAAAGAAGTAAACAAAGAGAAAAAGAAGAAAGAAAAAAGAAAAGGATATAAAGAGACAAAGATAAAGAAAGAAGAAATGAGAGAGAGAGAGAGAGAGAGAGAGAGAGAGAGAGAGAGAGAGAGAGAGAGAGAGAGAGAGAGAGAGAGAGAGAGAGAGACGTAATACAATGAAAAAAAGAACATACTCGTTTGCTGAGGAAAAATAAGAAAAAAAAAAAATCAAGTGTCTAAAATAAAATGAGACAAGTAATGGAATTGGTGGAGGAGGAAAGAAAATGAAAAAAGATGAAAAGATGAGAGACAATGAAAAAATAAATAAATAAATAATAATAATAATAATAATAATAATAATAATAATAATAATAATAATAATAATAATAATAATAATAATAATAATAATAATGAGGAAGGAAAATAAATGTGAACAGTAATTGAAAAATGCATCCAGTTAAAAAGTACATGGAAGTCTCTCTCTCTCTCTCTCTCTCTCTCTCTCTCTCTCTCTCTCTCTCTCTTGGACATACTCATAAAAAAAACAGGCATATCAATTTAAATCACACACACACACACACACACACACACACACACACACACACACACACACATACAGTCGAGCTTATAAAAAAAAATATATATATATATATATAAAAACACAATTATTTTTTTCAGCACAATCAGAATGGTGTATGGGGGAGCAATTAACTTTTATTTTTGGCAGGTAATTGTTTTGTTACCTGGTTACCTGTAAATAAAGCCTTAATTTTTGTCTATTTATTTATATATTTGTTTTTTTCTATTTCTTTTTATCTATTTGTTTATTTTGTTCATTTATTTATTTATTTATTTATTTATTTATTTATTATTCTTTTTTTGGGGGGTAGAGAGGCTGTTACGTGTCAGAGTTAATTACAAAAATGCGTCTGCCTGTTTGACTTTTGAATTCCTTTTGTTTGTTTGTTTTTTTCCTTATTTATCTATTTTTTTTATATTTTTTTCCTTTTTATACGTTCGATTTCCTCATTAGCACTTTTTTTCCCCTGGTCAGATTCTTTTCTCTCATAA
>NC_087191.1:12026966-12029466 GCF_035594125.1 Scylla paramamosain
AATGTATGTCTGTTTGCTCATATATATTTTCATTTAGCTATCCCCCTTTATTTGTGTCTATTTCTTTATTATCTATGATGTATCTATGTGTGTATATCTGTTAATACGTTTGTCTCTTTCTATTAATTTGTCTCTGTTTATCAGTTTTATCTACCTCAGTTTATCTATGCATCTGTTTGTTTATCTATCTGTGTCAATCTGTCAATGTAACTTTTTTTCTATATCTTTCTATTTAATTATCTATCTATTTCTATCTATATATCTATCTATCTAATCAACTAACCACAACCTGATTGATTAACTGACCACCTAATTGAGTCTACTGAGAATACTAACTCTCTCTCTCTCTCTCTCTCTCTCTCTCTCTCTCTCTCTCTCTCTCTCTCTCTCTCTCTCTCTCTCTCTCACCTCAAATATCTTTTATCTTTTATTCCTTTTCATTGTTTTTTTTTTCCTTTTTTTCCTTCTCTTGTTTCCCTTCCTTTCTTTTGGCAGTAATTGAATGACGTGTTTCGTAATTTTTTCCCTTCATCCTTTTCTTTTCCCTCCCCCCTCCATTCATATTTTCCAGTTGGAGTTTCCTATCTATTTTTTTCCGGATTTTCTTTTCATTTTTTTTTCTTTCATATACTTTAAAAAAAAATGGATTTCTATATTAATCCATGGAGCATTTCTTTTGTTCTTTTCCCCCTTTTGTTTCTCTCTCTCTCTCTCTCTCTCTCTCTCTCTCTCTCTCTCTCTCTCTCTCTCTCTCTCTCTCTCTCTCTAAGATTTACGGAAAGAGTAGGAAATAAAATTAATGAAAACAGATGGATAAAAAAAAAAAAAAACCACGAGAGAGAGAGAGAGAGAGAGAGAGAGAGAGAGAGAGAGAGAGAGAGAGAGAGAGAGAGAGAGAGAGAGAGAGAGAGGTTATTCTTCGCTGTACGTGCCGGAGAGGTACATTGAAGCCTGTGTTTGTATGTTTGTCTCGTAACTCAAGAGAATAATGTTCTTTTCAGAGCCATATTTGTCTGAACCTCGTGTGTGTGTGTGTGTGTGTGTGTGTGTGTGTGTGTGTGTGTGTGTGTGTGTGTGTGTGTGTGTGTGTGTTGCTAATTAGTGAATTTCTACGCAAGGATTACATGTATATTTTAAAACCCCGTTCTTTAAAGGGAATATTAAAGGTGTTTTAATACTAAGTTATAAAAATTAGTCTCCGCTGTACTGAGACTAAGTTCATCTGATTTGGTTAGGTTAGGTTAGTTTAAATTTAGGTTAGGTTAGGTTACGTTAGGTTAGGTTAGGTTACGTTAGGTTAGGTTAGGTTACGTTAAATTTAGTTAGGTTAGGTTAGGTTACGTTAAATTTAGTTAGGTTAGGTTAGGTTAGGTTACGTTAAATTTAGTTAGGTTAGGTTAGGTTACGTTAAATTTAGTTAGGTTAGGTTACGTTATGTTAAATTTAGTTAGGTTAGGTTAGGTTACGTTAAATTTAGTTAGGTTAGGTTAGGTTAGGTTACGTTAAATTTAGTTAGGTTAGGTTAGGTTAGGTTAAATTTAGTTAGGTTAGGTTACGTTAGTTAGGTTATGTTAACTTTAGTCAGGTTAGGTTAAGTTACATTATATTTAGTTAAGTTGGATTAGGTTTAGGTTTGGTTAAGTTAAACTATTTTTAGTTAGGTTGTTAGTTACATTAGGTTAGGATAAGTTAGGTTTAAGCTAGTTTACATTAGATTGCGCACACTATACTCAAATATTCTCAAAAAATATATTAGACAAACAGGATTCCAGCAGCTTAACTAGTATAACAATAACGCTGAGAATTATTATGAAAAAAAGAAACGAAAAATATGTAATTCTGTATCACCTGTGCAGAGAAACGTAATTAAGAGGAAGAACAAAGGTGAGAGAGAGAGAGAGAGAGAGAGAGAGAGAGAGAGAGAGAGAGAGAGAGAGAGAGAGAGAGAGAGAGAGAGAGAGAGAGAGAGAGAGATGGGGCTGGACGAAATTAAAAGTGAAATGATAAAATGTGAGAAATAGAGAGAGAAGGACATCATTTTTACACACACACACACACACACACACACACACACACACACACACACACACACACACACACACACACACACACACTGAAATCAACTGAAGGAATGACGGTAGCAGTAGCAGTAGCAGTAGTAGTAGTAGTAGTAGTAGTAGTAGTAGTATATGAACAAAAACTAAAAAGAAAGAAAAAGATGATTTAGAAGTGGAAATAATAAGATGAATGAAGAACAAGAAGAAAAAATGGAAAAAAAAAACAAGATATCAAGCGGTCTTTATAAAATAACAATAATACCACCACCACCACCACCAATAATAATAATAATAATAATAATAATAATAATAATAATAATAATAATAACAACAACAAAAATACCTTAACAACAACAGTATCAATTTACATGACAAACAAAAACATGTGCAATCCCCTCCATAAATTAATATCACACCTCTTCTAATTATTATCATCATTATTG
>NC_087191.1:12034466-12046966 GCF_035594125.1 Scylla paramamosain
GAGAGAGAGAGAGAGAGAGAGAGAGAGAGAGAGAGAGAGAGAGAGAGAGAGAGAGAGAGAGAGAGAGAATTGTAAAAGCACCAGCAGTAGCAACAATTATAACCGAAATGACAAAAATGATAATAAAAATAATAATAGTCATAAAATTTCTAAAACTACCCTATCGTCTCTCTCTCTCTCTCTCTCTCTCTCTCTCTCTCTCTCTCTCTCTATCTCTCTTTAAAATGCTTCACCACGCCGGCACTTCGAAGCCTCAAAGTCTCAAAAACCTGAACGACCCTGCTTCACACACCTGACCATAGTGAACCAGCTCCTGACCTCCATAAGTGACCTGCCGCTAACCAAGTAGTAGTAGTAGTAGTAGTAGTAGTAGTAGTAGTAGTAGTAGTAGTAGTAGTAGTTGTTGTTTTTGCTGTTAGATAAGAAAAGATAGGAGGAGGACAAGGAGGAGAACAAGAACAAAAAGAACAAGAACAAGAGAAGGGGAAGAACAACAACAACAACAACAAAAACAAGAAGAAACAAAACAACAAAAAAAACAAGAGAAAAAAGAAAATATATCACCCTAAACATTCTCTCTCTCTCTCTCTCTCTCTCTCTCTCTCTCTCTCTCTCTCTCTCTCTCTCTCTCTCTCTCTCAGTAATCCCTGTCTCCCCTCATCGTTTCTAACTAGAGGTTGTAAATCAGAGTAAATTCTCCCTTGCTTACCTGAACTCCCTCACCTGAACTCCTCTTCCTCTTCCCTATCTATCTGTCCGTTCCTCTTCCTTCTCCTTTCCATTCACTTATCCATCCAGCCTCCTCTTCTTCCTCCTCCTCCTTCTCCTCTCCTTCACTTTCCTTCCCATATACATGTCTATCTAGCCTTCTTTACTTCTTCTTCCTCCTCCTCCTCTTCTTCCTCGTCTTCCTTCTTTCCATACACCTCTCCTTTCAGCCTCCTCTTCCTCTTCCTCCTCCTCCTCCAGCTTTTCCTCTTTCTAATTCTCCTCTTCCCTCTCTCCATACACCTCTTCATTCAGCTTCTTCCTTCTCCTCCTCTTCCTCCTTTCCGTACACCTCTTATTTTCTTCTTCCTCTTCCTCCTCTTCCTTCTCCTCCCCCTTTTCTTCTTCTTCCTCCTTCTCTTTGAAATTCTTTGTTTTTCTCCGTTTCTGTTTCCTTGCCCTCCTCCTCCTCCTTCTCCTCCTCCTGCTTGTCTTCCCTGGTCATGTGTCATCTCCTCCTATCTATTGCATCGTCTTTATCTTCCTCCTCTCTTCTTGTCCTTCTTCTTATTCTCATCTTCCTCCTCCTCCTCCTCCTCCTCCTCCATCAACTCTATTTTTCCTTCTGATCTTCCTTGTCAATGTCCTTATCCATCTCCTCCTCATCCTCCTCTTCTTCTTATTCTTTTTCTTCTTTTTCTTCTTCGTCCTCCTCCTCCTCTTTCCCTGACTAAGCCCCAATCGTTTCTCCTTTAATTCCCTCCTCCTCCTCCTCCTCCTCCTCCTCCTCTCTCTTCTTCACATCCTCTTTCTCCTTTTCCTCCTCTCTCAACTTTCTTTTTTTCCTTATTATTCTTATTCCTCCTCCTCCTCCTCCTCTTCCTCGTCTCCTCCCTCTTCTTCCTTCCTTTTTCCACACTCTATTCCTGTGACCTCCTCCTTATAACCAGCAGCTCCTCCTCTTCCTCTACTACTACTTCTTCTTCTTCCTCCTCCTCCTCCTTCTCTTCTTCTTCTTTCCCCTCCTCTTCTTGAGTTTCATGAAATTTTCTTCATAAAAAATTCATCCTTAAGTGAGTCTCTCTCTCTCTCTCTCTCTCTCTCTCTCTCTCTCTCTCTCTCTCTCTCTCTCTCTCTCTCTCTCTCTCAAACAGTGAGGAGAGTGTCTAGGTAATTTAACTGAACAGGTATTGATGGAGAGAGAGAGAGAGAGAGAGAGAGAGAGAGAGAGAGAGAGAGAGAGAGAGAGAGAGAGAGAGAGAGAGAGAGAGAGAGAGAGAGAGAGAGATGCGTGAAGGGTCAGGATTTCCTTTTCCTCTTCCTCTTTCCCTCCACTTTCCTCACCCTGCGACATTCTCTCTCTCTCTCTCTCTCTCTCTCTCTCTCTCTCTCTCTCTCTCTCTCTCTCTCTCTCTCTCTCAAACTAATCACTTAAGTGTGTTTGAAATAATTTGTGAGCACTTAAATGAAACAAGAACTTAGACTTAAAGTGAATAAAAACAAAGAAAACGGAAAGAGAGAACAACACTACATAAGTAAACAATAAATGAAGAAATAGAAAAAAATAGGTAAAATCAGAAAACAAAATAATACTGAACAAATGAAACGATAAGTAAAATAAATAACCGAAAGAAAGAAAGAAAGAAAGGAAAAAGAAAACATCAATAAAAAAAATCGAACACCGAAAACAAACAACACAAAACAAATACACACACAATAAACAAAACAAACAAACAAACAAACAAAAAACATAAATAAATACAATAAAGGAATGAACCTGGTGTATGCCCCCCTCTCTCTGAAACACACACACACACACACACACACACACACACACACACACACACACACACACACACACACACACACACACACACACTCCAGGTTGGCAATGTGACAAGGTTGGTTAATAAAATGCTAATCGACATTACTGGTCATTTTGTACCCGAAAAATTTGGTGGCAGCGGTGGGATGCGGCTGAGGGGATGGCCGTCAGTGATAGGGGAGAAGGGAGGAGAGAGAGCAGGGGCCTTGTGAGTGAATAGCAGTGTTAGTAGGTGTGGTGAGGGGTGATGGGGTGTAGAGGTGTAGCAGTTGGGGTCATGGGAGGGGGCACAGATAGGGGTGGGTAGCAGTGGGAAGGAATAGCAGTGTGATAGATGGGGAGGTGGGGAGGTGTGGGGTGGTTAGGTTAGGTTAATGGAAGGAAAGGTCACAAAAGACACAAAGATAAGAAAAAAGGGAAAGGAAAAAAAATGACAGTAAAAAAGGAAAATAAAGAACAAGGCTACAAGACAGGAAAGGGGGAAAATAGGAAAAAAATAGATGCAAGAAGAAAAGTAAAATAAAGATGAATAAAAGAGAAAAAAGGAATGGACAAAAAGGATAAAAAAAAAAAGAAAAACAAAAGAAACAATAAGCAAACTGAAAACATTAAAGAGAAAAAGAAAAGGGGAAAAAAAAACTTAAACCAAATACTGCCATTCATTGCAAGACCTCTGAGGAGAAGAAAAGGAGCAAGAAAGGAAGAAAAACAAGACAGAAAAAAATATTAAAATGAAAATCCTATCCTTCTTAGCAACGAAACAAGAGAAAACACACCAGATATTTTCTTTCCTTACTGGACAAGAAAAATAAAAGAAAAAGAAAAACAAAGGACCATTATTCTTTTTTCTTTCATGCGGATAAAGAGATATAAGAAGAAGAAGATGAAGAACAGGAACAAGAACGAGAATAAGAACAAGAAAAAGAGTAAATATTGTTTTTTTCTCTTTTTTCCGAATAAAATCTAGTCAGGAATGGAAAATTATAAGAACTAAATGAATAAATCAGTAAGTAAATGAATGAATCAAAGAAGAACGACAAGAATAAATAAAAGGAAGAAGAAAAGAATGACAGTACACAAGCAAGAAGCAGAGAAAGAAATAAAGTAAGAAAGAAAGAAAAACTCAAAGCTTCTAATGCTTCACTTCAGCTCAACCAAAAAATACGTCTAGTTTAAGCTTCGAAATGTCTCTCTCTCTCTCTCTCTCTCTCTCTCTCTCTCTCTCTCTCTCTCTCTCTCTCTCTCTCTCTCTCTCTCTGTGAAGGACTTAGAGGAATTATTGCAAAAAATTTCGTTTCAACACCAAACACTTCGCTTTTTCATTCCAGTTGTAAACAAAGAGAGAAAGAGAGAAAGAAAACGAGGAAGTAAACTATTTTGTATAATTACGTGTTTGTTCATTTGTTTTTTTTTGCTCTCCTCCTCCTCCTCCTCTTCATAGGACTCCTAATCTCCTTTCTCTCTCTCTCTCTCTCTCTCTCTCTCTCTCTCTCTCTCTCTCTCTCTGTGTGTGTGTGTGTGTGTGTGTGTGTGTGTGTGTGTGTGTGTGTGTGTGTGTGTGTGTGTGTGTACATCCGTTATATATACAACTACTACATCACAAATTTATAACGTTAGTCTATTATACTCGTAGTCTCTCTCTCTCTCTCTCTCTCTCTCTCTCTCTCTCTCTCTCTCTCTCTCTCTCTCTCTCTCTCTCTCTCTCCCCCTCAAAGGCCACAGCGATACAGCAAGGCACAACATGGCGGAAACTTGAATAACATCAAAGCGAGAGAAAAAGAGAAAAAAAGAAAAGAAAAAAAGAAATATACTGAATGTCTGTAGAGAGAGAGAGAGAGAGAGAGAGAGAGAGAGAGAGAGAGAGAGAGAGAGAGAGAGAGAGAGAGAGAGAGAGAGAGAGAGAGAGAGAGAGAGAGAGAGAGAGAGAGAGAGAGAGAGAGAGAGAGAGAGAGAGAGAATAAAAAATAAAAGAATGAGGAAGCTGAAAAAATAGTTGGTTGAAAGAAAGAATAACAGAAAACAAACATTAAAAAAAGAAGAATTGTGAAAATGAAGCAAAAATTAAGAGGAGAATGAAAACAAGTGAATATAAATGAAAACACGATACGGATTGATCAAACAAACAAACAAACAAACAAACAAATAAATAAATAAGTACATCAGCAAATAAATCTTCTAAAAACACAAGAATGAGAAAGATTTTTATTCATATTTCTTAAAACGTATTTCGCTTTACATTCTTATTTTCTTCGTTTTTTTTATTTCTATGTAATTCAATATATTTTATGGCATTTCTACGCCTGTTTCTTTTTTTCAATTACGTTTGGGTATTTAATTTCTTTTTCACAAATTTATCAAACAAAAAATAATGATATTTCTGTATCTTCACACATACATACACACACAAACTGATCTCTCTCTCTCTCTCTCTCTCTCTCTCTCTCTCTCTCTCTCTCTCTCTCTCTCTCTCTCTCTCTCTCTCTCTCACGTGAAAGGAAACTTAGTTCTCCCATATTCACGAGACGGGAGGAGGAGGAGGAGGAGGAGGAGGAGGAGGAGAGAAATATATAGAATGAATAAATGGGAAAGGAAAGGGAGAGGGGAGGGGAAAGTAAGAGGCAGATTGTGAGAGGGAGGGAGGATATGGAAGGGAAAAGGGTACGAGGGAGGAAGAGGAAAGGCAGAGAGGGAGGGGGAGAGGGAGAGAGAGAGAGAGAGGGAGAGGGAGATTTCAGTATCAAACCGAACTTTCAAACTTTCCAAAACTCGTAAAGGAGAGTATTAGTGGAAGTTCAGAGAGGAGGAATGCTCTCTCTCTCTCTCTCTCTCTCTCTCTCTCTCTCTCTCTCTCTCTCTCTCTCTCTCTCTCTCTCGTTCTTTGGGATTATGTACATTTTTTTGGAGGTGGCAAAGGAGGAGGAAGAGGAGGAGGAGGAGGAGATTGACTGAAATGAATATGAGTTGGATTTAATTAAACAAATGAATGAGTTAGTGAGAAGGTAAGAATTATTAGTGACTGTGATGAGAGCTGAGTCAGGAGGAGGAGGAAGAAGAGGAGAAGAAGAAGGAGGGGGAGAAGGAGGCTAGGATGAGGGAAGACTGACGGATCACACACACACACACACACACACACACACACACACACACACACACACACACATCGGAAATCTATCAGTGTTTACATTCAAACTTGACACGATTCAAACTTAAATAACTTTTGAGAGAGAGAGAGAGAGAGAGAGAGAGAGAGAGAGAGAGAGAGAGAGAGAGAGAGAGAGAGAGAGAGAGAGAGAGAGAGAGAGAGAGAGAGAGAGAGAGAGAGAGAGAGAGAGAGAGAGAGAGAGAGAGAGTATGTTGATGTCAATTTGAAGAAAGCTTTACTTATATCACACACAATATTAGTTTTGCAAGTTGGAAAGAGGACTCGGAAACTCTGAGAAACTCCTGCTATTCTGATGGATGGCAGGGCTTGTGTAGCAGAGGAGGAGGAGGGAGGGAGGGAGGGAGGGAGGGAGGGAGGGAGAGAGAGAGAGAGAGAGAGAGAGAGAGAGAGAGAGAGAGAGAGAGAGAGAGAGAGAGAGAGAGAGAGAGAGAGAGAGAGAGAGAGAGAGAGAGAGAGAGAGAGAGAGAGAGAGAGAGAAAGTGAATAAGACTAGACGATAAGAAAATATATGCCAACCGAAGGAACAAAGAAACGAAAATAGTAAAGACAAGGAGAAAATGTGTTTTAGTAGTAGTAGCAGTAGGAGGAAGAGGAGAAGGAGGAGGAGAAGGAGAGAAAAGTGAATAAGAGTGGACGATAAGAAACAAAAATATGTGCTACCAGAAGGAACAGAGAAAGGTAGATGATGAAGACGATAGGAAAAGAAATATAAGTGTTAGCAGCAGTAGGAGGAGGAAGACGAGGAGAGAAAAGGGAATAAGAGCAACGAGAAGAGAAGAGAAGAGAAGAAAATGTGTGTGTGTGTGTGTGTGTGTGTGTGTGTGTGTGTGTGTGTGTGTGTGTGTGTGTGTGTGTGTGTGTGTGTGTGTGTGTGTGTGTGTGTGTGTGTGTGTTAGCAGCAGTAAGAGTAGGAAAAAGTGGGTGATAAAGATGATAATAAGAAGAGGAAACAGCGATAGGATGAAAAAAAAAATGTGAAGGAAAAGATGAATGATAAAAAACGATAAAGATAATAAAAAAAAATGTCTATACCATCAGAAACAGAATAAAGAAAGGTGGGTGATAAAGATGAGAAGATAAAACAGTGACAGGATGATACGAGAATAGGAAAAGATGAATAATGAACACGACAGAAAAAAAAATGCTTGTATTATTAGGAGGAATAGGGAAATGATGATAAAGAAGATAATAACAGAAGACACCAATAAGATTACGAAGATGTGTGTTTTAGCAGAAGCAGGAGCAGTGAAACATGGATGACAAAGACGATAAGGTAAAGAGAAAGGAGAATTTTATGATTAAAGTGCAGTTTTATGATTAAGAAAATGTGTCTTTTGTAACAGGCGGAGGAGGAGGAGGAGGAGAAAGAGGAGGAGGAGAAGGAGCAGTGAAAGGAGAACAAGAAAGACTATACGCAAAAGAAACAAAAAAAAAAAAAAACAAGGAAAGAATATCACAAGCCATTAAGCACAAGTCCCATATTCTCAAACCCCTTTTTCTCACATTACTAAGATTTCAAAGGCCACAGAGAAGATTAATCGTCCTTGTACATATTTTTACCATCAATGATACAGAGCCCACGTTAAACTACCACTAGAATCAGAGAAGCACCCTTGAAAACCCTGGCGACCTCCGCTGGCACCTGTTAAAAGCTAAGACAAGCGGCAAGACGTGATAAGAATATGCTAATGGCTTAATCATAATAAAATAGACGTTGTACTTACTGGTAGAGAAAGATGGTGCCCCTTACGGCTTCACACTGGTTATAAATCTGTAAAAATGAGAGACTGATTTAAAATAGAAAGGGTGTTAGGAAGGTAAGTAGGTAGGTTTGAAGGAAGGACGAAAGAAAGAAAGGAAGGAAGGAAGGAGGGAAGGAAAATGAAGAAAGAAAAAAAGGAAGAATGGAAGGCAGGAAGGACTGATGAAAGGAAGGAAGGAACGAACAAACGAAGAGAAAAGGAAGAAGGAAGGAAGGAAGGAAGGACAAAAGAAAAGGAAGGACGGAAGGAAGCAAGGAACGAACGAATCAAAGAACGAGCGAACGAACTAATGAAGGAATGAATGAATGAAGGGAAAAAATAATAAAATAAGGAAGAAAGGAAGGATAAAGGCTAGTCGCTCTTTAAAACATGTCATACAAAAGGGATATTGTATGGAAACTCAAAAAATATATATACGTACACGAGAACATGTGAATTTAGTGTAGCACAAGATAAAGTTGTCAGAATACTGAATACTGCGAGCCTGACACACACACACACACACACACACACACACACACACACACACACACACACACACACACACACACACACACACACACACACACGTATCAAGTCCTTTACATGTTCAAATATAGAAACGAAAATAAAAAGAGGGAGAAAAAGGAAAAAAACAACAACAAAGATAAACATTGAGAAATGAAAAGCAAAATGTGTAACTAAGAAAATAAACAACAAAAACAAACACAGGTGAATATATGAGAGAGAGAGAGAGAGAGAGAGAGAGAGAGAGAGAGAGAGAGAGAGAGAGAGAGAGAGAGAGAGAGAGAGAGAGAGAGAGAGAGAGAGAGAGAGAGACTCAACTCATATCCATATACAATAATTCTCAACACAATATCAGATTATTACACACACACACACACACACACACACACACACACACACACACACACACACACACACACACACGACAACAGAAAACGTAAAATCCAACAATCCCAAACCATTTCCACGCAACATGAAAGAAAACGAGATACCAGCCCACCCCAATACCCACCACCACCGCCACAACCCTTCCCCCTCCCCCGCTAAGGTAATTTCCCCCAAACACACACCTGCTGCTAAGGATCTCGACAGGTGTGGGGCAGTGCCGAAGTGTCCCTGGTTTGGGATCCTTAAGGAGAGATAGGATGAGGAAGGAAAGAAAGAAGGAAGGAAGGAAGGAAGGAAGGAAGGAAGGAAAGGAAAGGAAAGGAAAGGAAAGGAAAGGAAAGGAAAGGAAGGAAGGAAGGAAGGAAGGAAGGAAGGAAGGAAGGAAGGAAGGAAGGAAGGAAAGGAAAGAAAACATAGAACTGGTCAGGAGGAGATGGGGAAAGGATGAGAGAGAGAGAGAGAGAGAGAGAGAGAGAGAGAGAGAGAGAGAGAGAGAGAGAGAGAGAGAGAGAGAGAGAGAGAGAGAGTAAATGAGAAAGTAAATGTGAGGAGAGAGAGAGAAAGAGAGAGGAATTGTTTGACTTGACATAAAAGATGAATGACTGACGTGACGAGAGAGAGAGAGAGAGAGAGAGAGAGAGAGAGAGAGAGAGAGAGAGAGAGAGAGAGAGAGAGAGAGAGAGAGAGAGAGAGAGAGAGAGAGAGAGAGAGAGAGAGAGACGAAAGACATAAATGCTGATTGATTCTCACGCCAAGATCATAAATTAAGATCGGCAAGGCGAGGAAATTTATTAAAGTCCAGAGAGGGGAAAAACTGAAACGGGGAAATAAGTCTTGAGGGAGCACGAGGAGGGGAAAAAAATAATAGTCAGTAAAGGGAAAATATATGAAGAAATAAAAGAAAAATGACAAATGTGAATATGAGAGAGAGAGATTAGATGAACTGTGTGTGTGCGTGTGTGTGTTACCTCGTCCTCTTTTTGTTATTGTATTTGTTGTTCCTCCTCTTCTATTATTATTTTTACTGTAGTTATTCTTTTTAATTCTTCTTATTTTTAGTGGTAATTTAATCAAGTTGCTATTTAGGAATCAGTGAAAAAGTGATGCTGAATTAGTGTGTGTGTGTGTGTGTGTGTGTGTGTGTGTGTGTGTGTGTGTGTGTGTGTGTGTGTGTGTGTGTGTGTGTGTGTGTGTGTGTCATCAATCAGCACATTTCATTAAGGGACGCAGTGACAGTCATTACGAGGAGAAGCAAATCACTCTTCTCAAAATACCTGCTGGAATTAATGAATGAATTTACCTGGTCACTCATCACACACACACGCACACACACACACACACATCAATTCAGCATTACTTAATCATTATTTTGGAACTTAAACGTGATCCGGTTAAAAAAAATAACAATGCAAAAAATAAATAAAACTAGGAGAAAAGATCATGAAGAAAAGAAGAAATTAAACACACACACACACACACACACACACACACACACACACACACACACACACACACACACACACACACACACACACACACACACACACACACACACACAAATATCAATTCAAAAAGACATGAATTGCATTTAAAACTCTCTCTCTCTCTCTCTCTCTCTCTCTCTCTCTCTCTCTCTCTCTCTCTTTCCTCTGCAACTTTAGCTTCGAGACTTAACCATCGTTTTTTTTATATAGTGTTAGTAGTAGTAGTAGTAGTAGTAGTAGTAGTAGTAGTAGTAGCAGTAGTGAGGCAAAGTAATATAAATAGAACCATCTCTCTCTCTCTCTCTCTCTCTCTCTCTCTCTCTCTCTCTCTCTCTCTCTCTCTCTCTGGAAGTAAGACGGAGCGGCCTGTCTCTGTAATGCAAACACGTCACTCTCTATCCAGTAGATGAAAAGAAAGTGCCGTTCTCTCTCTCTCTCTCTCTCTCTCTCTCTCTCTCTCTCTCTCTCTCTCTCTCTCTCTCTCTCTCTCTCTCTCTCTCTCTCTCTCTCTCTCTCTCTGATCAGGACAAGTTGTAAGAGCATGACCACTACCACCACCACCATCACCACTACCGACAAGAACAAAAACAACAACAACAACAACAACAACAACAAAAACAAACAAAACAAAAATACGTTACCTGTGTACACCTTAATTGAGAAGAACGAAGACATGTACGTGCGCGCGCACGCACACACACACACACACACACACACACACACACACACACACACACACACACACACACACACACACACACACACTGAACAATGTGTTATTCCTCTCTCTCTCTCTCTCTCTCTCTCTCTCTCTCTCTCTCTCTCTCTCTCTCTCTCTGAAGAAGGAAAAGATTACAGATAAACTCGTGTCATTATTGTTTAGAGGAAGGAAGGAAGGAAGGAAGGAAGGAAGGAAGGAAGGAAGGAAGGAAGGAAGGAAGGAAGGAAGGAAGAAGTAAATAAAGATAAACGGAAAACAAAGAAAATCATCTAAATTAGAAAGATATAACGATGAATGGCGCAGGAGGAGGAGGAGGAGGAGGAGGAGGAGGAGGAGGAGGAGGAGGAGGAGGAGGAGCAGGAGATAAATGAACAGGTGAAGATGGAATTAATGAAAACGGACGAAGGAGAGGAGAAATAAGAGATGAAAATTAAAAAAAAAAATAAAAAGCGGAGGAGGAGGAGGAGGAGGAGGAGGAGGAGGAGGAGGAGGAGGAGGAGGAGTAGGGCAAAATACAGTTCCGCCGGAAGCATCTGATTTGCATGAGATAAACGGATGCTTGCTTGGAGGAGGAGGAGGAGGAGGAGGAGGAGGAGGAGGAGGAGGAGGAGGAGGAAGAAGTTATGAAGGGGAATAGTAGGATTGGTGATGGGATAAGAGAGAGAGAGAGAGAGAGAGAGAGAGAGAGAGAGAGAGAGAGAGAGAGAGAGAGAGAGAGAGAGAGAGAGAGAGAGAGAGAGAGAGAGAGAGAGGTTATTGGAGGGAAAGAGGGACAAAAGTTACGCACGATATTGGGAGGAGGAGGAGGAGGAGGAGGAGGAGGAGGAGGAGGAGGAGGAGGAGGAGGAGGAGGAGGAGGAGGAGGGATAAGAAAAATAAGGAAAAATGGTGCAGAAAAACGGTGAAATAAATGGAGAGAAAGAGGGGATGAGAGGAACAAATAAAGGAGAGAAAGAGAGATAAATAAAGCCGGAAAAATAAAGCGAACACGAGCAAAGGGAAAAAGATAAACAAGGAGGGAGGGAGATGAAGATAAAAGGAGTGGGAAGAGAGAGAGAGAGAGAGAGAGAGAGAGAGAGAGAGAGAGAGAGAGAGAGAGAGAGAGAGAGAGAGAGAGAGAGAGAGAGAGAGAGAGAGAGAGAGAGAGAGAGAGAGAGAGAGAGAGAGAGAGAATGTAGGTATATATGTAGAGACAGACAGACAGACAGACAGACAGACAGACAGACAGACAGACAGACAGACAGAAAGACACAGACAAATACATAGATAAATAAATAGATAGACATATAGACAGAAAGAAATACAGTTGGATAAATAGAGAGACAGACAGATACACAGACAGTCAAACAAATGTACAGGGAAGCAGTAAACACTCAGACTGACTGATAAATAGACAGACAAACACACAGACAGACAAACTATATACTGAGACAGACGGACAGAAAAGGAAACAAGACACGAATGAAAAAGATGACGGACAGAAACAGAAGAAGGAAAGACTACGTGTGTGTGTGTGTGTGTGTGTGTGTGTGTGTGTGGGCGCAGGGAAGAGCTAGGTCATGTCTGAGGAAGGAAGGGATGACCACGAAGTGTGTTTGTGTGGGGTGACCTAAACACACACCCACGGAGAGAACCTTATTTACCCGCACCTCACACGACGCGCCTTTTATGGAGGAGAAGTAGGAGGAGGAGGAAGAGGAGGAAGAGGAGGAGGAGGAGGGGGAGCATAAGCACTAGATTGGCTGCCTCTTTTAAGATTGTTTGCCATAAGGAATATTTATGATAATCTACGTACACTATGTAAAGTTTGAGAGATTGTGAAGAGTGAGGAGGAGGAGGAGGAGGAGGAGGAGGAGGAGGAGGAGGAGGAGGAGGAGGATAAAAAAGGAATACAAAGGAAGTCCAAACAGCAACACACCCTGAGGTTCTTAAAAGGGGGTCT
>NC_087191.1:12054466-12064466 GCF_035594125.1 Scylla paramamosain
CCACTCTCAAGCTTTTAGACTAATTCGAAAACTTCTTTGGTGTGGAGAGAGAGAGAGAGAGAGAGAGAGAGAGAGAGAGAGAGAGAGAGAGAGAGAGAGAGAGAGAGAGAGAGAGAGAGAGAGAGAGAGAGACTTTCAAACTTTTATACACTCAAGTTGACTGCATTGTATTATGTGGTAAGAGGGAGCACACTCTTCTTCTTCTTCTTCTTCTTCCCTTCTTTCTCTTCTTTTTTCATATTCTGTTTTTTCCTTCAATCTCTTCTCCAACATCCATTACTCACTTTTCTCATAACCTCTCCTTCTTCCTCCTTGTCTTCCTTCTCTGTATTATTTTCTTGCACCCTCCTCCCTTTTTATAATCTTCTATTCCTCCTCCTTGTCTTTCCCTCCTGCCCTCTTAATCTGCCTCATTTTCTCTTATTATTATGCATTCCTTCCACTCTACTTGCCCTCCTGCTCTTCCTCCTCCTCCTCTTCTTCCTCTTCCTCCTTATCTCTCGTAATTCAGTCCAAAACACAGGCATCATAGCACTAATCCCTTCACTTCTAATCCTCCTCCTCCTCCTCTTCCTCCTCCTCTTCCTCTGCATAACAAAGAGAAACTCACTAACAGTATATCATGTTACTCTTTACTCCTGGAGAGAGAGAGAGAGAGAGAGAGAGAGAGAGAGAGAGAGAGAGAGAGAGAGAGAGAGAGAGAGAGAGAGAGAGAGAGAGAGAGAGAGAGTTTGTGTGTGTGACCTTACGTGCTCAAGGGAGATAAATTGGAAGAAAAGGAAGAGAAGGAAGGAAGGAAGGAAGAACAGAAGGAAGAAATTAGGGAAAGGAAGTGAAGGAAGGAGAGGAAAGGGAAATAAAGGAAAGTGGAAAGTTAAAATTATGGAATAATTGAGAGAGAGAGAGAGAGAGAGAGAGAGAGAGAGAGAGAGAGAGAGAGAGAGAGAGAGAGAGAGAGAGAGAGAGAGAGAGAGAGAGAGAGATTCAAACTTACCTTTTCTTCACATAAATCTAACTTTCTAATTTAAAGTTGTGAGGGAGAAAAGCCCATATGTAAATTGTTCTACTGATACAGACTTAATTTCTCTCTCTCTCTCTCTCTCTCTCTCTCTCTCTCTCTCTCTCTCTCTCTCTCTCTCTCTCTCTCTCTAAATAGGCCTAATTAACACACACCCAACCTTCCTTTCTTCCTTCCTGGTTTCCTTCTCTCTCTCTCTCTCTCTCTCTCTCTCTCTCTCTCTCTCTCTCTCTCTCTCTCTCTCTCTCTCTCTCTCTTTCTCGAGTATCCATTCTATTTCATCCTATTCTTCCATTCTCCCTTTCTTATTTTCATTCACGCTGACCATTGCCTTCCATCATTCTTGTTTCTTCCCTTCTCTCCCTTCATTCCCTTCCATCCCCTCTTCCTGTTTATCGCATCATTTCCTCTTCCTCCACCTCCTCATCATCATCATCATCTCCCTCTCCGTCACTTACTTTCCTTTTCCTCTTCCCATGAATCTCTCTCTTTCTCTCTCTCTCTCTCTCCATATATATATATATATATATATATATATATATATATATATATATATATATATATATATATATATATATATATATATATATATTACCTATTCCTGTACACCCCGTCTCTCTCTCTCTCTCTCTCTCTCTCTCTCTCTCTCTCTCTCTCTCTCTCCTCACCCTAACTTGTCTCATAATTACAAGTTACAATGACTTAACACAAACTTCTCTTGCTACACTTCCTCCCTTGCCTGCTGCAGTGCTTTCCTCCTCACCTGAATCAGTCACCTGCATTTCTTCCTTGATTTGTGAAGTTCGAATTTCTAAAAATTCAACTCAAGTTTCTGCGTTGAAAAACAAGTTGAGTTAAATTATGTTGCATTGTTAAAGTTTTCGTTTTTGTTTATAAGTTGGTTTGTAAACTATTTGAGGTTGACTGTTTGTAATGTACTAATATTTCCACTTCTGAATTGCACTGTAAAATATTTGTCCCTTAAATTATTTAACATCTGTCCGTGTAAAATTTAAAATACCCATTTTTTTATTTATATTTATTTACTTATTCATTTTATTTATTCATTTATCTTATTTTTATTTATTTTTTTTGAGAGAATTCAATAACCTTTTTCCTTTAACTTATTTCCTCATATCATATTTTTTTCAGTTCCTTTTCTAGTCAAATATTTCTGGACTTTCTTGCCTCCCTTCCCAGGCATTCCAGCAAGTCGAGAATAAACTTGAATAAAACACGTGAATAAAATGTCCGTAAAAGTTAGTGAGTGACAGAAAGACGCGGACAAAAGTTGAATGAATGGCGTAAAACTTGAATAATTGGAATGAAATAAAACTGAAAAAAAAAAAGCAAACAAACGAAAATAAAACTTTATGGCTTATTCAGAAAGCTTGTTTTGGTGCGTGTTTGTTTGATTTTTTCATTGCAATTTTAAAGCGGTGTGTGTGTGTGTGTGTGTGTGTGTGTGTGTGTGTGTGTGTGTGTGTGTGTGTGTGTGTGTGTGTGTGTGTGTGAGAGCTTTTTTTTCGCTCTTCTAATATTTCCTGAATAATAACCATCCTGCTTAATCACCTTTCACCTAAGTCAGTCGATTCTTAACCTATAAACAATCCCACAAAATTCTAATCCTAATCAATCACAAATGAATACAGTAATTTACAAACACCTCAGCTACACACTTGTCTTAATCCCCACTCACTCATGTAAATTTATTTCAACACTTTTCTTCGATCTCTTTTCGATGTCTAATCCTCAACAATGTATCTGATCCCCTACAATCAGCAAAATTTAACCATAACTCAAACTGATTTAAATGCATTCAAATCCGCTTTACAATCTCTGACCCTTATAAATTTATCTGACCCTCTATAATCAGACAATTTTTTACTTGATCCTAACTCTGAATGCATTCCAATCCTCTTCTCCAGTCTCACACTCACTGATCTTCACAATCTTTCATTAATCCTCTACCTGATTAATCAAAGAGGATTTAATCATCCCTTGATGGATGGCTTTTGTTCTCAAGTCATCTCTGAGTCTTTTTAATGCATTCTGATGCCCCTGTGAGCTGAATACAATTTACTTGTTCTTCTTTACCTGCTGCTTATCTAATTAAAGCGTTCTAGTCTTGTTCTTTGATGCGTTCTCACCTGTCTTGCTTCCCAGGTAGATACTTGATAGATAGGCAATTAATTTAACTTTATTCTCAGGATGTCAGTGTTTATTTGTGTGAAAGAAAAGTGAACAGTCTAGATGAGGCTATATGCCTTGCTGAGAATTGGTCTCATTTGTGCAGCACGTAAAAATGGTGCTGACAGAATTGCCACGATCCACGCCACGTTTTCCCGATCTAATAGTAACCCCACAGGTAGCCTGTACAGTCATTCAAATCAGATAAATAAGTTCTTTTGAATGCTTAGGACTGGTGTGTAATGTTATTTCACTTGAAAGGAAAAAAAAAAAAAATCAAATCACTAAAAAAAGCAGTATTGATTGATCTATACTTTGTATATCAATATTCTTTGTCTACTCTTCTTGACTTAATCATTTGTAATCTTAGAGGAAATTTTTTTTTTTACTGGTCATTAATTAAATAAAAAGTGGAAAAATTTTCAATCTTAAAATTTCTATCTGATAATAAGGATATGATCCTTACTTAAAGAAAAACCATTGCATAACTGTAAAATATTCTTTATAATTCTTGCGAGTGTTGTGTAGATAATAATTATTTTTCACTTTAAAAGAAATAGACATTAAAAACACATTTGTCGATTGATATACACTTTTTATATCAATATTGTTTTTTACCTTTCATAATTTAATCACTGGTAATCTTAGAGGAAAATTTCTAATCGCAGGAAAATATATCTTTTACATGTACATCAATGATTCACGTGACGTTAATTATCTATGAAGTACGTACATTAAATTTAATTACGCATCAACATTTTTCGGTTTTCATCAAATGCTCTTTTTTTTTCTTCCTTTTCAATGAGTCGTTAATCTGCAATATCTTCGTGACCTAGCTTACTGCATGGCTAGTGACTCTCTCTCTCTCTCTCTCTCTCTCTCTCTCTCTCTCTCTCTCTCTCTCTCTCTCTCAATATTCTCAAGATTTCGAGTGGTAGTCGTTATATATTGAGGTTAGGCTTCTCTTTCTCCCTCTTCCTCCTCCCCCTCCTCCTTCTCTTCCTTCTCATCTTCCTCCCCTCCTCCTCCTTCTCCTCCTTCCTCCTTTGCCTCCTCTTCTCTCCAATGCTTCAGACTTAGCGCCATCATCGTTATCCTCCTCCCCCTCCTCCTTCTCTTCCTTCTCTTCTTCCCCCTCCTCCTCCTCTTCCTCCCCCTCCTCCTACTCCTCGTCGGCGTTTCAGTTAAATCGCTGTCAAAAATATATTGCAGCTCATATTTTCTCGTTTTCCATCATGCAATCGCCACTAAAAAGATAAACTGCCATGTATATGTATTTGTAGAACCATTCTCTCTCTCTCTCTCTCTCTCTCTCTCTCTCTCTCTCTCTCTCTCTCTCTCTCTCTCTCTCTCTCTCTCTCTCACCTGTCACACACTATCAATCAACAGGTAACACATGAATACTCTACTCATTTATTTATCTACTCGTTCCTTCACCTGCACGAGTCAATTTACCTGCCGGTCCCTACCAGGTGAGGTGCAAGCGGGAGAAAGTTGTGTCCCGACTGAGTGAACAAGTTGTGAAATGTTTGCCAGCCCGGTGTGGTGTTATTAAATCTGAAAAGTATATTAATTAGTTTTTTTCTTTTTTTGTGCTGAAAGGGAATACTTATTAGCGGGGCATGGGATGCGTAAATATGGGGAAAAATAATAAGTATGTAATTTAGTGATAATTGTGTGGATTTGCAGAATGTTTTGATTAATTGTTGATGAATGATAAAGGATTTCTATGTAAATTAAAAGTTAAAATTGAGATATAAGTTGATGATAAAAAAGAGAAAGTGCAAAATGTTTTAATTAAATTATGACAAATGATAAAGGATTTCTATGTAAATTAAAAGTTAATATTGGGATATAAGTTGACGATAAAAAGCAAGAAGTACAAAATGTTTTAATTAAGTAGTGATATACGATAAATGTATTGTATGGAAATTAAAAGATATAGATAAATAAGATGACTAAAACAGAAATTGCAAAATGCTTTAATTAACTGATATATGATAAAGGTACATTATTACATGTAAATCAAGAAATAAAAAAATTGCCAGATAAATAAGATGATGGAGAGAGAGAGAGAGAGAGAGAGAGAGAGAGAGAGAGAGAGAGAGAGAGAGAGAGAGAGAGAGAGAGAGAGAGAGAGAGAGAGAGAGAGTCAATAAAACACAAGATTGCTCCCCTTCTCATTCTCACAACAGTTCATCTCGTTTATATTCTTCCTTTTTTTAAAATATTTATTCTTTTATTAACTTTGATAATTTATGACTTGGTTTTAAAAGACTGTGAGTGAAGGGAGAAGTTTATTGCAAAATTATGGAGATGAATTGTGTTAAAGTACTCTCTCTCTCTCTCTCTCTCTCTCTCTCTCTCTCTCTCTCTCTCTCTCTCTCTCTCTCTCTCTCTCTCTCTCTCTCTCTCTCTCTCTCTCTCTCTCTCTCTCTCTCTCTCTCTTCCTCTTTGTTCGTTTCATTCTTTAGCCTCTACCCTGATTTTTCTCCAATATTTTTCCCCTTATCTCTCTCTCTCTCTCTCTCTCTCTCTCTCTCTCTCTCTCTCTCTCTCTCTCTCTCTCTCTCTCTCTCTCTCTCTCCCCCTAATCTTTTTCCTTTTCTTCCTTCTCCCATCATTCCTCTTTCGTTTGAATAACACACACACACACACACACACACACACACACACACACACACACACACACACACACACAGTACTAACCTTTATGAGTCGGACAATGATGAGACAGAGGCGGCGTGTCGATAAGTTACCCAGACCATTTGGAGACTGCTACGGCCCTGGCGATAAATTGCAGGGAGGCGAAACGTGCAGGTACGAATCGTAATTTATTGTGTGCTTCTTTGCTTCTTATTCTTCTTCTTTCTGCTGATGGTAGTCCTTCTCTCTCTCTCTCTCTCTCTCTCTCTCTCTCTCTCTCTCTCTCTCTCTCTCTCTCTCTCTCTCTCTCTCTCTCTCTCTCTCTCTCTCTCATTTGTCTTTTCTTTCTTTTTTTTCTTTTAATATTTTATTTTCTCTTCCAATTTTCCTTCCATTTTTTTTATAGTTTTTAGTTTTCTTATTATTTTCTCATCACGTATTTTTTTTCTTCTATTATATTGTATCTTTCTTACTTCTACCTACCATGTTCTTACTTCCGTTACCATCTACTACTACTACTACTACTACTACTACTACTACTACTACTACTACTACTACTACTACTACTACTACTACAACAACTACTACTACTACTACTACTACTCTTACCCTTCACACAACGAAAATTTCAATAACAATCATATTTTAATCACACGTGATAAAACCACCTTTTTTTCCCCCTCCCTCTCTCTCTATGCGATAGTTTTCATTCCCTTTACACCTGGGCAATTAATTAACACTCATCAGTAGCAGGTAACGCGGCTCGAATCACATTATCCCTCACACGTGGAGGTAAATGTTATGCAAATTCTTATCACTGGTTTCCAAAATGTACGTAGGTAAGTGGATACGTTAAATTCAAAACGTTTCTGTCCAGCTTTCATGTTCCTCTTTCATCTACAGACGGGTAGAATAGGTAGACAGTGGATATGCAGGTGGATAAGTGGATGGATAGATAGATGGGTTGGTATATGGTTAGATTATAGGAATGGATAAGGTGGATAGGGAATGGATAGGTAGATAAATACATGTACAGATAGATAGATAGGTAGATAGATAGATGAATAGATGGACAGACAGACAGACAGATAAACATACATACATAAAGATAAAAAGAAACCACACAAAGAAGATAATTAGCAAGACAACGCAACAAACAAACAAACAATAAGATAAACAAACCAACCGATCAATAAACACACACACACACACACACACACACACACACACACACACACACACACACACACACACACACAACCCCCAATCTCACACACACAAACAAACGTATACCCACACACACACACACACACACACACACACAAACCCAAGCCAACAGACATTTCAATATGACATTTCTATCACTACAAAGTCCATAAATTAAAAAAGTATAAAATATTTACCCACAACCCCTTACCTCCCTGACCCCCTACCTTCTCCCCCCTGGCGAACCCGAAAAGCCCAATCAATTAGAGGAATGTGCAGTACAGACAGACGAATTCCCAGTGTTATAGTCATCAGTTTCATCTATTGCTGTCCTATTTCGTTCTATCAGCAGCAGCATAAGGGTGAACAGCAGGTTTTTATTACATTACTGAACGACCGTGTTGACAGTTCAGATTGTAGAGTACTTCATTGGGATCGTTACTGTTATTATTGTTAACATTATTATTGGTATTATTTTTATTGTTGTCATTGTTGTTGTTGTTGTTGTTGTTGTTAGTTATTGCAGTAGTAGCAGTAGTAGTAGTAGTAGTAGTAGTAGTAGTAGTAGTAGTAGTAGTAGTAGTAGTAGTAGTAGTAGTAGTAGTAGTGCTATCATAATTTTTGTCATTAATATTTTTGGTGACTACTACTACTACTACTACTACTACTACTACTACTACTACTACTACTGCTACTACTACTTAAGGAGGGATATCAGACGTAGGGGGAAGAAAGAAAAAAGTTACGGGAGGAGAAAATAATGAACAGGAAAGGAAGGAAAGAAGAAAAAGTCAGGGAAAATATGAAGGAATGAAGGAATGAATCACGGGGGGTTTAAGACAGAAAAAGGAAATAAAATGAGGAGGAAAAAGGGAAAAATTAGTTCACCTGGAGGAGAAATATGACAGGAAAAAACTGACGTGTGGGGTTCAAATGGAATGGGAAGAAATTAAAAATGTTATGAAGAGGGGAAATGGAGGGGAGGAAAAGGGGAAAAAAAAGTTATGAGTAGGAGAGGGAAAGAGAGATGGAGAAAAAAATTGTTCTTAGATTTTTGTATTTCTTTTTTTTTAGATTGAATGACGGGAGAGTTTGAAAAGTAGGTCATGAGGGGAGTCTCTCTCTCTCTCTCTCTCTCTCTCTCTCTCTCTCTCTCTCTCTCTCTCTCTCTCTCTCTCTCTCTCTCAACTTCGGACATATTTCTCTCGTTTTTCTCATTCAATTTTTTTTCCTATCTCTCTCTCTCTCTCTCTCTCTCTCTCTCTCTCTCTCTCTCTCTCTCTCTCTCTCTCTCTCTCTCTCTCTTATCCATCATCTCACACTCCGAAATTCCACTCAAAAGGAAGAAAAGAAAAAAGAAAACCAAAATGAGGAATGAAAGTTGAAAGCAATGAAAAATTAGGAAAATCTGAGAAAAAGATCTTAAAATATTTTCCTCTCTCTCTCTCTCTCTCTCTCTCTCTCTCTCTCTCTCTCTCTCTCTCTCTCTCTCTCTCTGTACATGATGGATACGGCAGTCCTATGTAATATGTATGTCTCCGTTTTCTACCAGCACTTTTCTAGGGGAGTCTAAAGAGAAAATGAAAGGAATTGAGAGAGGACAGAAAAAATAGACTGCATTGGGAATAAGATACGAAATGAAATAGACAATAAATAAAGTAAAACAAATACACAAACAGATTAAGGATAAAAAAATGGAAATAAGACACAATATGGAATAGAAATGAAAAAAAGTAATAAAAAACAACAGATTAGGGATAAAAGAAAGGAAACAAGATACAAAATAAGAGAATAGAGATGAACAAATAAGAAAAAAACAGATTAGGATAAAAAGAAAAGAGGAATATGATACAATACGAAATAAAAGAACAAATAGAGAAATAGAAAAATATCAAACAAACAGAAAGGGGGATAAAAAGATGAGAATACGATACGATACGATACGAAATAAAAAAAAATAGATACAGAAATGAAATAATAAACAAACAGACTGGGATAATAAAATGAAAAAAGAATAAGATACAAAATAAGAAATAAAAGTAAATAGTTACAAAAAAAAAAAAGCAAATTCAGGTTAAAAAAAAATGAAAATTAAGTACAATGCGATATGAAGATAAAAAAAATAAGATACAGAAAACAAAATATGCAGATAAGTGATAAAAACAAGTCAATAAATAAATGAAACAATAAAAAAAATCAATAAGCACGTTAATAAGTAAATCCTTAAAGGTGCAAATCAAAGGAGTGAACTGATTGGCTCCCAAGTTTACCTGTATTTTTGGCTTACCTGTTTGGGGAGAGTGATCAAACGTACACTCTCTCTCTCTCTCTCTCTCTCTCTCTCTCTCTCTCTCTCTCTCTCTCTCTCTCTCTCTCTCTCTCTCTCTCTCTTTTGGTACCTTTTTGTTGCCCTTGGCTAGAACCTCTCTTACATAAAGCACACACACACACACACACACACACACACACACACACACACACATACACACACTTTCCTCCTGTTTTTATTTATTGATTACAGATATATTTATTACGGAAAATAAATGTTTGAAATTGAACACTCACTTGGCAGAGAGAAGGGAAGGTTACTTGAGGGCAGGAGAGCCGAGAACATCCTGCAAACAATTAATCTTTTGTTATCTGTTCTCTCTTGACGGTAATGAATGCATGAACTTATATTTGAATTCAAACTTAAACCCACACACTCACCTGGCAGGGAGGAAGAAGTAGAGGTCATGCTGCAATTTCCTCCGACTCAGTGAACCTCACCTCACAGCTGACAGGGGAGTTTGGGGCCAGGTCGACAGTCAACCGTTTTCGTTTGTAAGATAAACTGCAAAAGTACCTCAGTCGTGATCAGATCCCACAATCAACTCTGGCCGTTGCATTTCGTTTGGGAGCGTACAAAAAAACAAGAACTATTAAGGCAATAGAGCCAAT
>NC_087191.1:12071966-12079466 GCF_035594125.1 Scylla paramamosain
AGCGTATTCAAATTGCATTACTAAACGTTTACGCACGCGCGCGCACACACACACACACACACACACACACACACACACACACACACACACACACACACACACACACACACACACACACACACACACACGAAGGAGCAAAGCGTCTCTGGAAGGCTGTTAGTGTGAACATTAGCTCCGGATCTCTCCTTCATTTATATTCATAGAGAGAGAGAGAGAGAGAGAGAGAGAGAGAGAGAGAGAGAGAGAGAGAGAGAGAGAGAGAGAGAGAGAGAGAGAGAGAGAGAGAGAGAGAGAGAGAGAGAGAGAGAGAGAGAATGAAAGACACAGACAAAGACAGAGATAAACAAGCACACACACACACACACACACACACACACACACACACACACACACACACACACACACACACACACACACACACACACACACACACACACACACGCATACATACAAACATACGTACATACATACAAAATACCCAATTGTGTGTCAAGGATTTAGGTGAGTAACGTTCGGTTTTAAAATCTTTCGTTTCATGAAAAGAGAGAGAAGAAAAAAAAACATTGAAGAGTTGAAGGAAAAGAAAAACGAGTGATGAAAATTTGTCTTATGGAAAAAAAAATGAGAAATGAAAGGAAAAGAAGAGATAGATGATAATTTTAACTCGTAAAGAATAAAAAAAAAACATGAAAAATGAAAGGAGGAGATGAAAGAAAGGAAAGTTTTGCTTGGTATAGAAAAACAATGAATAAATAAACGAAATGTATACATAAAAAAAAAGATGAAAATTTTGTCGTATGGAAAAATGAAAAATTCAAGGAAAAAAGTTTGATGAAAGTTTTTGTCTTGCCCAAAGAAAAGAAAGAAAAACAAAAAGGAAAGAATAATAAAAAACAACAACAGATAATGAAGAAAGTCAAGAATTAAAGAGACAAAAGAATTTTCCCTCATCCAGAAAAAAAGAAAAAAAAAAACGAAAACAAAAACAAAAACACAAAGAATCTATAACTTTAAAACAAACACGAAAAAAACAAAAAAACACGTGGACTTTCACCAAAAAAAAAAAAAAAAAAAATGAAAAAAATAGAAAAAGTCTAAAAATAAAGAAAAAAACACTAAGTAAAAAAAAAAACACTAAAAAGACCAACAAAAGAGAACCTTACACCCACCTTCTCCTTTACCGCCATATCACATCTCCTTAACTCCTGAGGCACTTCCTTGCTTCTCCTTTCCGTACTAAACACACATTAAGGCAGTGGGGGGAGGGAGGAGGGGGCGGATGTCATAAATGTGAAGGGGGGTGGGGGGCAGAAGGCGACGCGAGGCACAGCACACGCCCTCCCCTCCTTAGCATGCACTGGGGAGGTAAAGGAGAAAGGTAAAAGAGAAGAGGAGGAAGGAGAAAAGGAGAAAGGTTAGGTTAAGTTAGAAGGAAAAGGAGAAAGAAGAGAGAGAGAGAGAGAGAGAGAGAGAGAGAGAGAGAGAGAGAGAGAGAGAGAGAGAGAGAGAGAGAGAGAGAGAGAGAGAGAGAGAGAGAGAGAGAGAGAGAGAGAGAGAGAGGTTAGGTTAGGTTAAAAGAAGAAAGGAAAAAGGAGAAGAGGAGAAAAGGAAGAAAGGGTTAGGTTAAGTTAGAAGGAAAAGGAGAAAGAAGAGAGAGAGATAGAGAAAGAGAGAGAGGTTAGGTTAATGAAGAGAGAACTGAAGGAGAAAGGAGAAAGAAGAGAAATTGAAGAATGTTAGGTTAGGTTAGGATAAATGAGATTGTTGAAGGAGAAAAGAGAAAGAAGAAAAGGACGTTAGGTTAAGTTAGGTTACAGTAAAGGAGAGAAAAAGGAGAAATGGAAAACAGGAAAGTAAAGGAGACGAATAAATGTGGAAAGTAAAGAAAAATATCAATGAATAAAAGGAGAATAAAGGAAAAAAAAAACAAGAAACGTAAAGAAGAAGAATGAAGAGAAGAACAAAAAAGGAGAACAAGAGAAACGAAAGACTATTGGAAAAACAAAAACAAAAAAAAATTAAATCAAAACGTTATAAAACCACCACCACCACCACCATCACCACCAACACCACAACCACCACCACCACCACCCTCACCGGAAGTTGGCAGGTAACACGAACACCACCCAATATTTACCAGTCTCCCAGGTGTTGCATGCAAGCTTGAAATAACACACACGCCATACACGCAACACTTAGCCACAGGTGTGTGTGTGTGTGTGTGTGTGTGTGTGTGTGTGTGTGTGTGTGTGTGTGTGTGTGTGTGTGTGTGTGTGTGTGTGTGTGTGTGTGTGTGTGTGTGTGTGTGTGTGTGTGTGTGTGTGTGGAGTGCTTAGGTCAGATGAAGGCTCATACAGGAGGAGTAAGAGGAGGAGGAGGAGGAGGAGGAGGAGGAGGAGGAGGAGGAGGAGGAGGAGGAGGAGGAGGAGGAGGAGGAGGAGGAGGAGGAGGAGGAGGAGGAGGAGGAGGAGGAGGAGGAGTAGGAGGAGAGTTAATATTCCTGTTATTATCTCTATTATTATAATTATTATGATTATTATTGTTGTTGTTGTTGTTGTTGTTGTTGTTGTTGTTGTTGTTGTTTACCTGTGCATAATTATTCATCTTGCGTCGTATGTATGTTTATTTATTCTTCTGTGTAATGATTTCAAGGAAAGATATCTCTCTCTCTCTCTCTCTCTCTCTCTCTCTCTCTCTCTCTCTCTCTCTCTCTCTCTCTCTCTCTCTCTCTCTCTCTCTCTCTCTCTCATCTTTTTTCCACTTTGGTAACCAAGCAACCATGTCCAGCTCTCTCTCTCTCTCTCTCTCTCTCTCTCTCTCTCTCTCTCTCTCTCTCTCTCTCTCTCTCTCTCTCTCTCTCCAAGTAGGCACGTTTTCTGATTATATTTTTTGTTTTCACGAATTTTTTACACTATAAAAAGATCTGAGAGAGAGAGAGAGAGAGAGAGAGAGAGAGAGAGAGAGAGAGAGAGAGAGAGAGAGAGAGAGAGAGAGAGAGCGAAAACCAAAGAAATCACTCAAAAAAAGAAAAAAGAAAACCCCACCTATTATTTTCCCATTAGTCACCGATTTTTTCCCTCCACAATATTTTCCTTTTTTTCCCCCTAAACGGTGGAATCGGGAGCAATTTTTCCATTAAATTCTCGCTGACGCAACCTTCTCTTTATCCCGCCTTTCAAAATGCTACTGTTTCCCCTCGGCCTGTTCCCCGTTTTCTGTGGCATCCCTGAAGAAAACGTCCCGTGAGAGAGAGAATACAAGAACGAAAGAAAAGAACGAAAGAAAACAATAAGGAAGAAAATAAAGAAGGAAGAAAGGAAGAAGGAAAACAAAATGAATGAATAAAATGAAAGAAAATAGATGAGAGACAAAACACACTAACAGAAAACGTGAGACAGAGTGAGGGAGTGTTTACATGAACGAAGAGAGGGAGAATTGAATTAAATAATGAAAGAAATAATAAATAAAGAAGATAAGCATTCAATACGTTTCCAATACTCTCCTATATTAACACATCGCCATTCACCTGTAAAACCCATTCAACATCAAAGCACTGAATGAAATAAGAACAGCTAGCTAAATAATTCCTCTACATATTACTACTCCAATTTGAGCTGAAAATTGGACTATATTGAAAAAAAAAAAAAAAAAAAATGTATATTCACTTATTCTCACCTGTCTGTTTACTTCGATCGCTTCTATAATATAAATAACCACCTGTGTTTACCTGTAAGTCATTGTTTACCTGTAAGTCAATATGAGTACCTGTTTATCAATATTTGCATGTTTATCTATCTATGTGTTACCTGCATTTACCTGTGTATGTCTGTCTTCACCTGTCTTGTTTACGTATCGAACTAAATTCACCTGTTTCAAGACTGTATCTGTAATTTAACTGTATTTTTTTCTATTCCCTATATCTATTTGTATTTATTTATTTATTTATTATTTATTCACCTGGTTTTTTTCATGTATATTTTGAACTGAACCAAATTAACCAGTATGTTTACCTATATTTTATCGTATGTCTATCTGTTTACCTGTCTATCTACTTGTCTAGCTGTATCTATCTTTGTGACCCATATTGGCGTCTATCTACCTGTCATTACCTGTATATATATGCCTGAGTATACCTGTACTTAATAATACCTGTATTTTCCTTTGTATCTACCTGTTCATCTACTGCTGTTTGCTTTTTTACAGACTGTATTTGCTCAAAGACTCAGCAAACAGGACTAACGTGTGTATATTCATTTACAAAGCACACACACACACACACACACACACACACACACACACACACACACACACACACACACACACACACACACACACACACACATGGCAGAATGGTGTTTAAAAATGGTTAAATTTTCTGCTCAAAGGTACAAAGGGTTAAAATTAATAGATAATCTCTCATTTTTTTCCCTCTTTCCTTCTTTCCCTTTCACTATTTCCTCCTTTTATTTCCTTTCTTTCTTCTTAGTCCTCTTTTCTGTTTCTCTTTTTGTTCTTTCTTCTTTTATAAGGGAAGAATATTTAATCCTATTATTTTCCTTCCTTTTTTCCTACTTCTCTTCCTTCCTCCCCTTTCACTAATCTAATATAATCTTGAAAATTATTCATTCCTTTTTCCTTCCTTCCTTCCTTTCTTCCTTTCTTCACAAACCTAACCTAATTTAACCTTAACTAAAAAAGACCTTCCCTTTCCTTCCTTCCTTCCTTCCTTCCTTCATTTATTCACTTTTCTCTCTTCCTTTCTTTCACTAATTTGTTATTTTATTTCATTTTACCACTGTTTATTATCATCTCTCTCTCTCTCTCTCTCTCTCTCTCTCTCTCTCTCTCTCTCTCTCTCTCTCTCTCTCTCAGTTGACCAGGTGTGCTAATTATTGCTTTGAAAAGGCGAACTGGTACACGGCCGCTTTCCAATTTACCTGTCCGTCACTGCAAGGAAAACCTATACTTTTGTCCTCCCCATACACACCTGAAGCTAATTACATACCTGTTCTACCTGTGCTACCTGTGTCATAGTTAATCACGCGCGTCCCTTATTTAAACCGAAGCCAGGTAAGAGAGAGAGAGAGAGAGAGAGAGAGAGAGAGAGAGAGAGAGAGAGAGAGAGAGAGAGAGAGAGAGAGAGAGAGAGAGAGAGAGAGAGAGAGAGAGAGAGAGAGAGAGAGAGAATTAGTATGGAAGTAAACTAGCTCACTAAGTAATTAAATTGAAGGGAAAAGAAAGTTTGGGAAAAGGGAAAAAAAAAGGTAAGGAGAATTATTTAAGATGAGATTAATTTAATGGTGTGTGTGTGTGTGTGTGTGTGTGTGTGTGTGTGTGTGTGTGTGTGTGTGTGTGTGTGTGTGTGTGTGTGTGTGTGTGTCAGTGGGTGATGCGCCACACGAGGGGCGATCAGTGTTCAAATAAGGAAGTAACACCTGAACAGTCCTCAATTAGTGCAGGTGTGTGTGTGTGTGTGTGTGTGTGTGTGTGTGTGTGTGTGTGTGTGTGTGTGTGTGTGTGTGTGTGTGTGTGTGTGTGTGTGTGTGTGTGTGTGTGTGTGTGTGTGTGTGTGTGTGTGTTCTCTCTTTCACTCTCTAGTAGTAGTATTAGTATTATTAGTAGTAGTAGTATTATTAGTAGTAGTAGTAGTAGTAGTAGTAGTAGTAGTAGTAGTAGTAGTAGTAGTAGTAGTAGTAGTAGCAGCAGCAGCAATAACATAACGAAATAAAAAATAATAACAAGAAAAAGAAAATTAACAAGATCAGAAAAAAATAAACAAAAAACAAAGAATAACAAAACCACCACCACCACCACCACCACCACCACCAACAACAACAACAACAACAACAACAACAACAACAACAACAACAACACACAGTAGAGGCCATAGTAATAACAGTACCATTTGCTCCACTAACACAACGCCATCCTTTCTACAACCACTACTGCTGCACCAATCCTCTCTCCCCCTCCCTCTTCTCCTCCTCCTCTTCCTCCTCCTCGTGCTCTTCCTCTTCCTCCTCCTCTCTTTATCTGCTATCCAATTCTCCTCGTCCTTGTCCTGTTCCACCTCCTCCTCCTTCTCCTCCTCCTCTTCCTCCTCCTCCTCTTCCTCCTCCTCTTCCTCCTCCTCCTCTTCCTCCTCCTCTTCCTCCTCCTCTTCCTCTTCCTCCTCCTCCTACTATTACTACTACTACTACTACTACACTTCATTGTATGCCAGAAATGAGTACCTAGTCTGTTCCTCCTCCTCCTCCTCCTCCTCCTCCTCCTCCTCCTCATCCTCCTCCTCCTCCTCCTCCTCCTCCTCCTCCTCCACCTCCTCCTCCATCTTCCCAGCATTTCACTGTACATTTGAGAAGAAATCTTTACTTTTTCCTTCATCTTCCACCAACCATTCCACCTCCTCCACCACCACCTCCTCCTCCTCCTCCTCCTCCTCCTCCTCCGGAAAGTCCCCATTGACAAGAAGAGCAGCGTGGTACAAAGCTTAAAATTCACAGCCGCGCCCTCAGCCCATCACGAGAGAGATAATAATATTTTTCCCTCCTCCTCTCTGCTCCAGCATCAAGGCGCCTGCAACACTTCATGGAGGAGGAGGAGGAGGAGGAGGAGGAGGAGGAGGAGGAGGAGGAGGGGGGTTGTTGATGAGGTGGTATAGTAAGACAAGGACGAGAGAGAGAGAGAGAGAGAGAGAGAGAGAGAGAGAGAGAGAGAGAGAGAGAGAGAGAGAGAGAGAGAGAGAGAGAGAGAGAGAGAGAGAGAGAGAGAGAGAGAGAGAGAGAGAGAGAGAGAGAGGGGGGGTTAGAGAAGCTTAGAATTGGAAATAGGAGGAGGAGGAGGAGGAGGAGGAGGAGGAGGAGGAGGAGGAGGAGGAGGAGGAGGAGGAGGAGGAGGAGGAGGAGGAGGAGGAGGAACTTAAACAAAATAACAAAAAACTATCCAACAACATTCTCTCTCTCTCTCTCTCTCTCTCTCTCTCTCTCTCTCTCTCTCTCTCTCTCTCTCTCTCTCTCTCTCTACTTGTCTTAATCTCCTTCTCCACTTTACTCCTCTTTCCTCCACTTACCTGCTCTCCTCCTCCACCTCCATGCCTTCTCTCCAATCTCTCTCCACTTTTCATTTCCTCCTCCTCCTCTTCCTCCTCCTCCTCCTCCTCTTCCTCCTCCTACTCTTCCTCTTCTAGCACTTCCTCGACTCTTCATCTCCTCCTCTCCAATTTCCCTCCAATTTTCATCTCCTCCTCCTCCTCCTCGTCGACCTCCTCCTCCTCCTCCTCCTCCTCCACAGGTGAGAGAAAACACCTGTACGAAGTCACGGTAAAAGAGAAGACCCTGCAATTAAGGACAGGTACACCGTCCCCTCCCCCTTCCCTCTCTCTCTCTCTCTCTCTCTCTCTCTCTCTCTCTCTCTCTCTCTCTCTCTCTCTCTCTCTTGCTTGCTTACACACCGACTCGTGCCTGCCAAAAAATCAGGGGGAATGTAAGAGAGAGAGAGAGA
>NC_087191.1:12091966-12104466 GCF_035594125.1 Scylla paramamosain
TCGTTGTCTCAGCTGCGGTAAACTCATCTCTCATTACTTAACGCTGCCATTACCGCCACTGACTCGTCAACGCTGTGAGAGAGAGAGAGAGAGAGAGAGAGAGAGTGTATGGGTTCGTATTTTGAAATGTTTAACTCTCTCACCACAAAGATACTTAGCTGTGTTCTCAAGATTGTTTACACTGTTAATGGTGTAGAAATCTTGTTAATCTGTCACTAGAACTTTAAAAACACCTTTAGAAACCCGTACCGCTTCACCGCGACTGTTTTCAAAGCCACAAAGATGGTTAGCCGTGTTCTTAAGACTATTTACACTGTTAATGATATAGAAATCTTGTTAATCTGTCACTAGAATCTTAAAAAACATCCTTACAAACCTGTATTACTTCACTGGAACTGTTTTCAAAGCCACAGAGATGATCAGCCTGGTTCTCAAGTGTTTCTCTAGGTAATAATGTATAAATCTTGCCAACATGTCACTTAGAAACATGAAACACACCCTTATAAACCCGCGTATTTCACCCAGAGCCTTTAGAAAGAAGTGGTGCATTGTGGGAGGAAAGCGATGTTTAAAAGTATAAGTGAAATGAAGGTGTTGACAAAGGGTAATGAAAGAACGATGAGGTGGTAACGAAGGGTAAAACAATTAAGAAAGGGGGAAATAAATAACACAAAGATAAAGATAGAGAATAAAAATACTTAAACAGATACACAAGAAATAGGAGATAAATGAAGAACTAAATATGAGACTACAGGAAAAAAAATAGGACACATAAATACGAATAAACAACACACACACACACACACACACACACACACACACACACACACACACACACACACACACACACATCCATCCATCCATCAAGAGAGGTGGATGATATCAACCTCCCTGACTTTATACCTGTAATCCACCTGTCCCCCCCCACCTCTCTCTCTCTCTCTCTCTCTCTCTCTCTCTCTCTCTCTCTCTCTCTCTCTCTCTCTCTCTCTCTCTCTCTCTACCCACATAAAGACAAGACTAACTGCATGACAGGTTTTAGGATGATGAATGATACACTGTACGCCCACACACACACACACACACACACACACACACACACACACACACACACACACACACACACACACACACACAGACAGAGCAAGGACATGAACCAAAACAACCCACCAAAAAAAGGAAAAAAAAAAGCCACAACAACCCTTTAAAAAAATAATAATAATAAAGGATAAAGAGATAAAAAAAAGATAAAAAAGGGGTAAAAAAAAGAAGAGGAATCACGGGGGATATGAAACTCAGCGATAAAATCAACGAAAAATAAAATAAAAGGAAATAAAAAAAGTTTGCTTCGTTAACTCCACAAAAGTATCTCTCCTATGTACTGCAAAAGGAAAGAGAGAGAGAGAGAGAGAGAGAGAGAGAGAGAGAGAGAGAGAGAGAGAGAGAGAGAGAGAGAGAGAGAGAGAGAGAGAGAGAGAGAGAGAGAGAGAGAGAGAGAGAGAGAGAGGAAGGGGAGTTATATGGAAGCCTTATTGACATCCATTCATAGAGAGAGAGAGAGAGAGAGAGAGAGAGAGAGAGAGAGAGAGAGAGAGAGAGAGAGAGAGAGAGAGAGAGAGAGAGAGAGAGAGAGAGAGAGAGAGAGAATTGTACTGCAGGGGAGGGAAGAGGGAGAAAGTTATTATATACATTGCAGCTAAACTAACACACACACACACACACACACACACACACACACACACACACACACACACACACACACACACACACACACACACACGGTAACAACTTGACAATTATTATTTTCTGCAGCGCCAACATCAGCAGCAACAGTAGTAGTAGTAGTAGTAGTAGTAGTAGTAGTAGTAGTAGTAGTAGTAGTAGTAGTAGTAGTAGTAGTAGTAGTAGAACAACAACAACAACAACAACAACAACAACAACAACAACAACAACAACAACAACAACACCCTCAATCACCCTCTATTTCCTCCAACTATCCCCCCGTATCATCAACCTAACTACACCATAACAACAAGGCTCTTCCCATGCACAATGCAGGAAGCCGTGCGTCAGGGAAGGCAGGAACTCACCACATCAGACAGAAGAGCTGGAGTCTGTGCAAGAGAAGCGTGGGAGGGAGGGAGGAAAGAAGGATAGGGGGGCGTGGTTGTGAGACGGGAGGGAGTGACAGAGAATGAGTGGGTGTGTGAGACGGGAGGGAGGGAAAGAGGAGAGTAAGGGAGTGAGACAAGGACAGAGAGGAGAGCTGGAGAGTAGGAGGGGTGCATGAGTCCGGAGGGAGGGAAACAGAACAGCTGATTCGTGTTATGGTCTCTCTCTCTCTCTCTCTCTCTCTCTCATCTCTCTCTCTCTCTCTCTCTGCCAAATAACTATCCCCACAACACATCCTTCCTTTCACTTCCTCTTCACTAACAGACCACTTTCGTTCATTAGGCGCCGTGGACAGCCACCTCAATTTTACGGCAACCTACTCAGCGCGGGAAAATTTTCATCCCTTAAACTTCGCTAGGCTAAATCCCTTCCAATTTTATCATATAGTGAGTAAATACGGACTTGCACCTCGTCATTCTGAGTATTCTGACAGTTAAGCTGGGTTGGCAAGTGTAGAAATAACAGTAATATATATATATTTTTTTTTCAACGTAAAGCGGTTTTCAGAGATGTATATCTGTAACTAATTGAGTGGTTAGTTTTCCTTTATTTTCTATGCTATTTTTTGTAAGCGTGGTCTCAGGGCTGCTGGTTATTATAGCTGCAGGGTATGCGGCGATGTGACGCCCACAGAACCACGAGAAATGGAGCGAGATAAGACGAAAAAACGGCAAAAATACTTCAACAAACATTCTCACCTTCTCGTTCTTCCTTCACTGGGGTTCCGCAAAACTCATCACCGCTTTATTTCGCTTTTTTCACACTTATCTCTTCTCTATATGACTTCCGGTGCCAAAATAATGTTCCCTGGTGCTTACTTTACCTGTTCCCGCCTGTCAAGCAGTGACGAAACACCCCCAAAAATAAAATAAACAAATACTTTAGAAGCGTAGGAAAAAACACCTTAACTGCCCCGCCGCCATTTGTAAAGCCGCCAACACCCCCGCTTTTTCGCTGTTTTCACACATTTTTCCCTAACCTACAGACCCTAAACTGATACAAAGATAATCCTTGGCACTTACCTTAACTATACTGCCTCTGGTGTAGGCCGTCAAGTATCAAAACACTAAAAAAAGATAAAATGTTCGCGAGGTACAACGGCCCAACAGGCGCCAATTTTTTTTTTTTCACATATCCTTCCGCGTTTCACTTTTTCGCTATTTTTACGCTTTCCCCTTGACTTACACGCCCCACTCTGACAGGTAATAATTCTCGGTGCTTACCTTAACTGTGGTGGTAGTGGTGTATGTCGTCACGCAGCAGAACACTTAAAAAAAAAAAAGAAAAACTACGGAAGAAATCACCCTACAGCCAGCCCTTTGTTTGCTAGTTGACTTCTGGCGCCGCTGTTCCTCTCAGTCCCTCCCCATTTACAATTTTCAGGAATCTCACTATATCTCACGTATTATTATCCATTTCACACTCTGGTGAATACCCCCGAACAGTTTAATTTTTATGAGTAACTTCTGTGGTCAAAATGGATCCCTGTTGAGCTTGGATTATTAAAAACATGACAAAATAGTCCCTCCTCCCCCCCTGCGAATTTCAGGAAACTCAGTCCCGGGCACGTATTATTATTTATTTCATGGTCTGGTGACTCGACGCACAGTTTAATTTTCTAAATACTCGTTTGGCTTAAATTAATCCGTGGTAAGTCTGAGAATTAGTCAGTTGGTGGAAATTTTTTTTGCCTTGTCAGCTGTTTCCTGTGTGTGTGTGTGTGTGTGTGTGTGTGTGTGTGTCGTTTCTCCGGTCCTCTCTCTCTCTCTCTCTCTCTCTCTCTCACTCTCTCTCTCTCTCTCTCTACTTGTAATTAATTTATTCTTTATATACTTACTTTTCTTTCTTTTCTTTTTTTTTTTTTTTTTTGTATCTTTCGTTTCCTTTCTTATTCTTCTACATTGGTTGTTTCAAATTTATGGTATTGTTAATGGTATTGTTGTTGCTGTTGGTGGTGGTGGTAGTGGTGGTGATGTGTGTGTGTGTGTGTGTGTGTGTGTGTGTGTGTCCCTCCTACCCCAATACGCCCATGTAGGTGATACACACACACACATCCGAGTAACAGCAACAATATACATTTATTAATATCATTATGGCTATAAATATTTACATATCCAAGGTTCAATTCAAAACACCCCCTACCTATGTAAAGTAAGAACACACAAAAAAAGCAAACAAAACAAACCCAGAATAACCAGGAAACAAAGAGAGCAACAAAGGAACACAAGCAACCTATCTATCTACAAACCACACCACGATCTGGAAATAGACGAAAATAATGGTGATGAGAATTAGAAATCTCAATAAAATATTTTGTGCGTTATTTACCGAGATAATAACACCAGCAGACACATCTCGGCTACTTCCTTCCCCCCTCTTTAAGGACAAAACTATTATATGCACTACAATCTCATTTTCTAGCCCATTAGCCTCTTGGATAAGCTTACACAACGGTTCTCAGTCCTTGTTTAAAGATTGCGCCCGCCCGTAGAGGAGTCACGCCTTTGCAGCACGCTCGTAGGATGCCCGTAGGATGCTCGAAGGATGCGTAGGATACTTCTGCAGGATACCAGTGCCCCTCAACTCCAGGATAATGAAAGAGGGGGGTAAAAATAATTCTATATCCCTCTTTTCTCGTTCTCTCTCTCGCATGTCTCTTTCCTCTTACTCATAAATAAAGTTTTAATTCAGGTTTTTCAAAAGGTGGATTAAGATCTTTCAAGGCCAAGGTTAAATAAGTCAGAATTCACTAGTTTTTTTTTTTTCTTTCCCCTTCAGTAATTCAGTAAGGTTAAATGTCACAAAGATTTCATGGGTTGTATTGATGTGAATTGCTTTGTTTGTATGTCTCTTTCTCTCTCTGTCTCTCCTACATTTTCTTCCTTTTCTTTTTCTCTTTTTTTTTTATTTACATTTGTGCATTGTGCAGTCTTCGCTTCATTTGTCAGCTCTCATTTATCTTTTCTTTTTCCTTTTATTCACTCACCTCATTGTTCTGTTTATTCCCCCTTTCTTTTCGTTTTTTTTTTTTTTTTTGTTTATTCTCTTATACTTCAAATTTCCTCCACCTTTCCATTTTTTTTATATATATATTCTCTTTCATGGCCATTGTTTTTTTTTTTTCTTTTCTTTATTATTTCTCCATTTCGTTTTGGTGTCTCATGTTTCTTTCAATTGTTTCATATTTTCGCTTCGTTCTGTTACCCGTAGTTTGTTGGTTTGTTTGTATGTTTGTTTGTTTGTCTCGCGTGTGTTGAGTGAGTGAATGCTGCCGCCACTGTTGTTTACTTTATTTATTCATTGGTTTGTCTGTTTTTTTTTTTCATAGTGTAGGAAACAAACTGCCCATGTGTTTACTCTCTCTCTCTCTCTCTCTCTCATACTGATCTACACACTAAGTCTCTCTCTCTCTCTCTCTCTCTCTCTCTCTCTCTCTCTCTCTCTCTCTCTCTCTCTCTCTCTCAGTTGTATAGTATGTAGCAGAGAAAAAAATATATAAGCTACCATTCTCTTCTTCTACCATAACCTTCTTAAATGGAGGAGGAGGAGGAGGAGGAGGAGGGGGGTGGGGGAGGAGGAGGAGGCAGGGTATTTACCGTTAATGATGTGAAGAAGGAAAGCAGGGAAACATAAACATTTATTGGCAAAGTATTGCTCCATTCTAGAGGGGAAAAAATATATATATTGAAAGAAAGAAATCCATTAATTCTTTTCCCCGCGACAGAGGGAAAAGTAAGACGCCACAAGGTAATGAATTTCCCACCTGTGTCATTCCCAGGTGTTGCTTGTCGTGAAACATTGGAGGATTCGAAACACCTGCTTCATTTCAGGCTTCAAGTGTTTTTTTTTCTTTATTTTTTTCTTTGTTGATTTCGAATTATTATTTTCTTATTCTTACCATTCTTTAGGAAAAAAACAAGTTATATTTTTGTATTTATTCCTCCCTAACAACCCTCTCAAGGTCAACCGTGTGAGCTCCTCGTCCAAAAAAAACCTGCAAAATAAATCGATGGCACAAGATTTCAAAGGTTTAATTCAATTTAGAGTTCAGCTTTGTTACTAATCTATTTCATCCTCTTTTATATCAACACCACAAAGGCAAAACAAACAAACCAATCATCAAAATCCCAACAATCTCTATTATAATCCTGCTAGTGCACGTAAGAAAAGGTCGAGACAAAACGAAGCCTGACTCGGACGAACCCCGGAAGCTTCGAAGCAATGAATCGAACCAAGACAGGAGTAAAATGAAGCACACTTACCGCCTCAGTGGCCTCCTAAACACTTGAAAGGGATGTGTAGAAACTCTTCCGCTTCCATTAAGTAAGTTATGCTACCATTACGTGACTGTAAGTAAATTAGTCCACCTTTTACGGCAGATAGTATTGTAGATAGTTGCTCTTAGGGCTGGTTACATCTACTGGTTTTATCCTATGAAGCAAGTCTCGTGGAGAATTTGATTAAAAAAAAAGATAAATAAAATAAGAAAAAAACTATGGCTTTTTTTTTACTTTTTTTACTTTTTTTTCTATTTGGCAATGCATATTTTTTTTCCTCTCTTGTGTTATAATTAAGGAGAGAGAGGAGAAATAGGAGTTAATGCGGGTTTTTCTTTTATATATATATAGAAAACTGGTTCTTTGACACCTGTTGTTTTTGGAAGAATGGGGAAGAAAAATGTTATTGTTTTTTTTTGTTGTTGTTGTTGTTGTGTTGTGTTAATGTGAGGTTTAATTCGGTTGACTAAATGACTGATTGACTGATTCATCAATGGCGGTGGTACTGATGATTACAATTAGGGTGTTCTGTTGATGTGTTTACTTCTTTTTCATCAATTTTTCTTCTTCTTTTTATGATTAGGATTTTTTTTTCTATGTGTGAATCTACCCGCTGTTGTAGAGGAAGAAGAAGAAGAAGAAGAAGAAGAAGAAGAAGAAGAAGAAGAAGAAGAAAGGTACCAGAAAGAAAGAAACCACGAAAAAAAAGGAACATATCACAGGAAAGAAAGACTTTAAAAAAAAAAACAAAGAAAGAAAAAAGAAAACACACAACAGGAAAAAAAAAAGAGAAGTAAAAGAATTACGAACACGGGCATGAAAGAAAAAAACATGACAAGGAAACTAGAGAAGAAGCAAAGAGAGAGAGAGAAAAAAAAAGTAGAAACTGAGAAACAAATCCAAAATCTGTAGAAATTGATACGAAAGGGAATGAAAAGAAAAAGACGAAGCTGAGAAAACAAAATAAAAGAGAAATGGTGCCCTTTAACCTTTCCTCACTCTCACAGTCACTTTGGCAGATGAGAAAAGAGAGAGAGAGAGAGAGAGAGAGATGAGAGAGAGAGAGAGAGAGAGAGAGAGAGAGAGAGAGAGAGAGAGAGAGAGAGAGAGAGAGAGAGAGAGAGAGAGAGAGAGAGGAAAGCTTCACAAAACCATCCCACTGAATAAAAAAATAGAAAAAAACAGAAAAAAAGTAATTAGAATATAAAAGAAAGATTACATATTTTAATAATTAGTAACTTTTTTAGGTGCACTTTTATGAAATTTACATTGAACTGAGAGAAAAAAAAAAATTATGCGTAATATTTAAGAAAGATTTATTATTTATTTATTAACAAGTTCATTTTTCAAGAGTGTTGTGTTAAGAAACCAGTTAGGAATAGATAGATAGATAGATAGATAGATAGATAGATAGATAGATAGATAGATGGATAGGTTGATAGATAGATTAGACATTTCACAATATAGACACACAAAAAGGAAAGAAAAATCTATATTGATGATAGGTGTGTTCGCAATGGAAGTTGAGGTGGTGATGACAGTGGTGGTGGCAGTGGTGATGTTGAATGGGCTATGGTGATGACAGTGATGGTAGTGGCGGCGGTGGTGGTGGTGATATAAATGGTCAATGCATTAGCTCCTGAAAACCATAATGAAGTGTAATAATGCCTTGTTATATAAGTAATTACTGGTCATTATCGTTTACCAGTCATTCCAAACACACACATACACAAGCATACATACACACACACACACAAACACACACACACGCACACGCAACATGGCAAAGCAGTAGCAACAGTAGGAATTAATAACCACACACAAACAGACACAAAACAAAAACGAAAAAAAAAAAAAGAATATTACTCTCCCCCCGTCTTTCTTTTTTCTTTTTTTTTTTTTTTACATATCTAAGGCACTCTTTCTTGTATGAGGGGTGACGTGGCATCATTGCGCACGCGGATGTGGCAACAATGCTTTGCCAGGAGGGGGGAGGGGGGGGCGGCCTGGGGGGAGGGATGGCAGGGAGAAGCAAACCACCCTTGTGTTGTATGAAGCCAAAGTCCCTGCCACCTCCCCCCCTTTCATTCAATGGCTGCCCCCCCCTCCCACTCCCCAATACTAAGAGGAATTGACGGGACACATACACACAGACGTACACGGACAAACATACATACACGTACACACCCCCAACACACGTACACAACGCACACACACTTATCAAAACATCATGTGTGCAATTCTAACAGCTACATTCTTCTCTTCTCTCCGGTAACAACAATAAACTTATATACTCTGCTTATTATTTTTTTTCTTCCTGTCAGTGGTGTCTGTCCCACCTTCCCTTCTATCAAACTATAAAAAGAGGATTCTGACGGTGAGCAACATTAACATACAAGAGACGATACAGATTATTTACAACAGTAGTACAAGTGTGGTATATAGCTCTCTTTCTCTCATCTCTATGTATGTATATATATATATAGAATTATGTATATATAATCTGTATATATAATCTGTGTACCTGTAATACTGTCTTCCTTTTAAAAGATATCAATGGCTATACTATCTATTATTTATATATTACAAGCTTTTTTTCACGATATGCAATCTACAGCTCCTTATATATAAAAAGGATTTACATACACCATACCTGGGGCCTCCATACTGCCGTGACTTCAAAAGGAACTCAAAAAGGGTTTAAAATGAGTGAGCTTGTGAGCCTTACAAGAGTCACCCCTTAAAGAAAACGAGGAGGGTCAGCGGCGCGTCACGGCAGAGTGGCGGGCATCCCTCTCTCAATTTACTTATGTTCCTTCTCGTGATTGTCAAGATGGTAGGTCTAAATACACTGACACGCACAGTTCCGCTCACTACGGTCACCTTAACCAATTTGATCCCGATATCTTTGTAGCGAGAAGTTTGTATGCATGTAAATCATCTCTTAGAATCAAAACGCAAAACTGGTTCATTTCTACCGACGCTCCGAGCACTTGCTTCGTTTTCTTTCTCGTGTCGTCACTCGTTTTCTATCGTTCTTTTTATTTATTTATTTTTTCCTTGTTTTTTTTTTTTTCATCCGTACCCTTGGTTACTCAGAAAACATCCTCACTGGTTTCGAAAACTTATCGTTCAAAAGTTGCGCTAATTTCCGTTTTTTTTTTTTTACAATTTTTTCATCATATTCGTTAAAAATTTTCCCAAAAGTTTCGTGTGCTTTAGTATTCATATATTCGTAATTTGGGTATCGTGGAGGGTCCTGCGGCCAAGTGGTATTAGTAGTAGTAGTAGTAGTAGTAGTAGTAGTAGTAGTAGTAGTACATTCCCACTTAAGCGAAACAAAAACTAACACTCGACGAGGAAAGAAAACGAGTCTCATTTTTCTCTTTCAAGGGGAGACTCATCTGCTCCGTCGTTTTGCGCATAAATTAAAGAAAATGAGGCGCAGGTTTGGTGGAAGAAGGTGGAAATCAAGGTGGATCCACTCCTCTTGAAAGGTTCTAAGCTACAGTGGGCCTCTTCCCCCTTTGAGAACCACGATAAGCCACGGAAACCTTCGTCTTGGTGAACTAAACAGGGTGAAGGAATTTGTAAAGTTTTCTGTTTTTTGGGGAGGTGAGTGAAGCAAGTGGAAATGTTGAGAGTGTGTTTGTGTGTGTGTGGCCGGACGTTTTCCATTTTTAAGGTGCCATTTCGTTTTAAAACATTAACGAAGAAGTAGTTTGGGAAAGAAAACGGTTTGGTGTTCGTGAAGGAAACGAGGAACAATTTTTTTTTCTCTTAGCAGGGATAACTTTTTCAAATATGACTTATTTTTATTTTATGCTCTCTCTCTCTCGTGTGTGTGTGTGAGTGTGTGTATGTGTGTCCAAAATATAAGTGAGCTGTTCATTTATAAACTTTTAAAACTCACCAAAATACTAAATCATATTAATCTCCCGGATCAAAAAAAAAAAAAAAAAAAAAAGTAAAAAAAAAAAAAAAAACATTTATCAAAAGTTAGAGAAGCAAATGTTTTTATAAACTTTTAATGAAGATGACTCAAAATTTATGTATAAAACTCACTAACCAACCAATATAGAGAGGAATACAATCACGTGTGCTGTGTATATTTGTATGTAAGAGAGGTTGTGTGCTTGTATGTACGTATGTATGTATGTATGTATGTATGTATGTATGTACTAGGAAAAAAATACATACAGGTAAGGAAACACCTGTATTATTGTCATTTATTATTATCATTATTATTATTATTATTATTATTATTATTATTATTATTATTATTACTAGTATTATCATTATTATTTAAACCTATCACGACCTTAGGAAATTAATGGACCAAAAAAAAAAAAATCACTGAAAATTATTGATATCTATTTTAAAAAGCGACTGAAATTTGTTATTATTATTTTATATTATTATTTTTACTATTATGATCATTAACGTTATCAAAATTATTAGTGTAGTAGTAGTGGTAGTAGTAGTAAGTGGTGGTGGTGGTGGTGGTAGTAAATATTTATTTTATTTTATTTTTGCTGTCATTGTTTAGGTATTGGTAGATTTGAATTTAAAGACCAGTTTGAATATAATGACTCACTGACTGGTCGATTCAATAAACTGAGAGAATTTACTGTCTACTCCTTTGGCAGTATCGGATTTTTACGTGGAACAAATGCTGACTGAATGACTTGACTGACTAACTGATAAAACCGACTGTACATGATTGACTGATCGGTTAGTTTAAAGTAAGGGTGACTGAATGACTGATCGATTAAGCAAACTGACTGACGAAACTGATTTATTGGTTTGTTTGAAATTTTGACGTGAATGAATTGACTGACTGACTGAATGAATGAATAGCTGGAATTGTGGATTAGTTAGTGTAGAGATGAATGACTGACTGACTGATTGACTGATTGCATAAACTGACTGATGAAACTGACTTATTGACAGTATTAAATTTTCAACGTGGAAAAAACGATTGGTTGACATTGGCTGACCTTAAATGGCTGTAATTCAGGATTAGGTCTGAGTAAACCTGACAATTGATTGATTTAATAAACAAGGAAGCGTTACTGACTTCCCGCCAGTAACGAATCTTAAATGAATGACATTACTAAATACTTTAAATTATGTTTTAGTTTGAAAATTGATTGATTGACTGACCGATTCAATAACTAACCTAACGTACTGACTGACTGACTGCTGGTACTGGATCTTAAAATGGAAAGTAACTGACTGACTGATTGACTGACTGACTGACTGACTGATTGACTGACTAACCAAACACTCACCGATAAACAGACAGGCTGTAGCGGAGTTTTGAAGTCAGTAATTTGACACCAAAACTGTCTGAAATGACTGAGGTTTGAAAGGAATACAAAACGAAGCTTCGTCATGAGCAATTTAACACCTGATTCACATTTTTGGCACAGTAACCCATTGATTCCCATTCCCTAGTGACCCATTAAACTCCCCATTACTTTCATCTCCTCCCTATTCCTACCTATAAATCTCCTTAGTGTTCCAAACCACCAAATTGAGCTGATTCGAGACGTTCCGAAGCTTGTTATTTTTTTTTTCCCCCTTTGCATTACTGTGTTGTGTTTGTCACTTGTTAAATTAGAAGGTAATTGAGCTAACTGGTTAACGCCTGCCGCAAGCTTCAGTTAACCAGCACTGAATGAAGCGCAGACGAACCCAACGAGACCTGCTTCGTATTTCTTGTTGTAAGTTTGAGCTTCCCGATCAACACTGCTTCACTGCTTCACTTTCTCTCACTCTCTCCTCCAGCCCCCCCGCTCACCGCCCACGCTCTCACGAGTGTGTGGCGGGCGGGGTGTGCACAGCGCTTCAAAGTTTCACTCACTACAATGAAGCACGTTTCGGTCACAACTTCGAAGCAAAAAGGATTCGAATAATATCTCATTTTCTGATATGTTTCCACGACTGCTTTCACTGCCAATGCTTCGGGGAGTCGAACTGGTTGATTCACTTCACCTTGACCACAATGAACATTTGAATTTATTTATTTATTTATTTATTTATTTA
>NC_087191.1:12109466-12111966 GCF_035594125.1 Scylla paramamosain
AATTTGTTGAGTAACGAAAGAGAAAATAAAGGAGAGAGAGTAAAGAGGGAGAGAGGGAAAAAAGAGAGGAAATTAGGAGGGTAACTTGAGGCAGGGAAGTGGAAGAGGAGAGAATAAAGAAGAGAGAAGGAGGCAAGGGGTAAATAAAGAGAGAGAGAGAGAGAGAGAAAAGGGAATAAGAAAGAGAAGTAGAGAGAATAAGAAGTCGAGATGAAGAAGAAGAAGAGAGGAAAAGAAAGATAAACAGAGAGAAAGAGGATAAGGAAGAGAGTAAGGAAAGAAGGAAGAATAACAACAGACAAGATAAAGAAAGAGAGGAAGCAAAAGTAAGAAAGAAAATAAGGAAAGAAGGAAGAATAATAAAAGAGAAGATAAAGAAAGTGAAAGAAAAATAAGAGGAAGACAGAATAAAGGAAAGAGGAATAAGGAAAGAGAATAACGAAAGAGGAGATAAAGAAGAGGAGAAAGTCAAGAGCAGAGAAGAAAGAGACAAGGAAAGAGAAAAAAAAAGAAGAAAAACAAAATAAATAAAAAGAGAAACAGGAAAGGAGAAAAAGAAGAAGGAAAAAAAGACACAAAAATAAATAAATAAAAAAAAGAAACAAAACAAAACTCTGACAAAAAAAAAGAAAACGGGATAAAAATATATACAGAAAGACGAGAATAAAGTTAAAAAACAACAAAAAAACAACAAAAAAACAACAAAAATAACAGGAAAAGGAGGAAAAAAAGGAAAAAGGAAACAAACAAAAAAGTGACACACATCCACAAAAATTCACCTGAGAGAGAGAGAGAGAGAGAGAGAGAGAGAGAGAGAGAGAGAGAGAGAGAGAGAGAGAGTAGAAAACAACAGGAAATAGAGAAAAGAGAGATTTTTTTAACCGAAATGTAACGAGGAGAGAGAGAGAGAGAGAGAGAGAGAGAGAGAGAGAGAGAGAGAGAGAGAGAGAGAGAGAGAGAGAGAGAGAGAGAGAGAGAGAGAGAGAGAATATAGAAAAAAATATATTAAACAAAAGAAAAAAAAACGATAAGATTTATAAACCAAAATAATTTCACGAAAAAAAAATATATAAAAAATAAATAAAAAAAGAAGAACAAGAGAGACAATGCAATAAATAAGGAACTGGAAGGGAAAGGGGGAGGAATGAGGGAACCAATAGATAATAAAAGATAAAAAAAAGGAATAATAACAAAAAAAAACATAATTAAACGAAAAAGGGGAAGAAGAGACAAACATCAATAAATCGCAGAATAAAAAGAGAAAAAGAGAAGGAACGAAAGGAGGAATTAAAAGAAAACAGAAGAGAAAGACAAGGAGAAAAATAAGATCAATTAAAAAAGGAAAAAAATGACAATTCACCCCAAAGAAATAGAAGAAAGAAATGGAAAAAAAGAGAGAAGAAAAGAAAGAAAGACAGCAAGAAGGAAAAGACAAAGAAAGAGAGAAAAAAACAGGACAGAAAAGATGAAAAAATGTGAAGAGAAGAGGAAAAAAAGACAGAAAAAGGGAAAAAAACTCAAGAGAATAAAAAGAAAACATGAAAAAATATCAAGGAAAAGAGGAAACAAGAAAAAAAGATAAGGAGGAAAAAAGGAATTAAAAGGAAAAAAAAATGAGAAGAGCAGGATGATAAAAAAAAGGATAAGAAGGAAAACAAAAGAGGGAAAAAATACGGAAGAAGGAAAAAAGGGAAAAAAACAAGAGGATAAGAAAGAAGAATAATCAGGGATGGAAAGAAGCAAAAAAAAAAAGAAAAAGAAAAAGAAAAAGAAAAGAAGGAAAAAAATACAAGAGGATAAGAAAAAAAACACACTGAGGAAAAAAAAAAGGAAAAAAGAGAATCCGTGCCACTTTTCCTCCAGCAGGGACTCAGTTTCCTCCACAGGGGAGAGAATGGAGGAACGGGAGGGGAAATAGCTGCATAATCTTACCCGGAGGAAAGGAGAGGGAGGAAAGGAGGTAAGAAAGAATGGAGAGAAAACAGAGTGCCCTGAGAGAAGAAACGAGGAGGAGGAGGAGGAGGAGGAGGAGGAGGAGGAGGAGGAGGAGGAGGAGGAGGAGGAAGAAGAAAAAGAAGGAGAAGAGGAAGAAAGAAGAAAGAACAATGTTGATAATTGAAAGAAACTATTTGTAAAGGAGGAAGAGGAAGATGATAAGGAGGAAGACGAGGAGAAGGAAGAAGAGGATGAGGAGGAGAAGAAGAAAGAAGCAAGATATAACATATTAAAAAAAATATCTATCCAATTTGTTTATCATTTTATTCAATTGAGTGGAAAAATCCTTCAAGTATTTATCTATCTGTCTGTTTATCTATGAATCTAATGTATCTGTCTATCTGTCTATCTATCTGTCTGTCTGTCATTGCATCTAATTATCACTCCCACATTTCAACTATCTAAATATTCCTAACCTAACCTAACCTAACTTAACCTAACCTAACCTAATGAACCAAACTTAACCTAACCTAACCTAATCAAACCAAACTTAACCTAACCTAAC
>NC_087191.1:12119466-12124466 GCF_035594125.1 Scylla paramamosain
CATTTTTAATTGTACTGTGTTTCCTTTATTTCCTGCAGGTGACGGGGGAAACAGGTGTTGATGTGTTAATTAGTGAAGATGACAGGTGTGTTTCTCTCTGTCAGTGTAAGGCAGGAGAGAGAGAGAAAGAGAGAGAGAGAGAGAGTATTTTTCATTCTCATTTTTATACTTTATTTTCTGCAGGTGAAATGCAAGGACAGGTGTTAATATGCTAATTAGTAAAGCAGGTGTGTTATTTCTATATTTCTTTCTCTCCTTTGTTTATCCTTCAAGGCAGAATTAGAGGACAGGTGAGAGTGCAGGCCAGCAAAGGTGTCAGGTGAGTCTGTCTTCAAGTTAGTGTGGAAACCAGAGGATTAAGTATTTTCATTATACAGTTTCATTCTAATTTACATCCTTAGTCCTTCAGAATGCTGGGTGTGATCTGTGTACTCCATCTGTCTGTCTGTCTGTCTGTCTGTCTGTCTGTCTGTCTGTCTGTGTACATCTATATATATTAATTAAAACACAAGTTAGATTTTGTCTTTGTATATTTGTTCGTTGGTTTGTCTTTCTGTTTATGTTAGTTTATTGGTCTATCTGTCTGTCTGTCTGTCTGTCTGTCTGTCTGTCTGTCTGTCTGTGTACATCTATATATATATTAATTAAAACACAAGTTAGATTTTGTCTTTGTATATTTGTTCGTTGGTTTGTCTTTCTGTTTATGTCAGTTTATTGGTCTATCTGTCTGTCTGTCTGTCTGTCTGTCTGTCTGTCTGTCTGTCTGTCTGTCAGTCTATCTGTCTGTCTGTCTATCTGTCTGTCTGTCTGTTTGTCTATCTGTCAGTACATCCACATCTTAACCAGAACACAAGTTGAATTCAATCAGTCTATCTGTCTGTCTGTCTGTCTGTCTGTCTATCTATCTGTCTGTCCACATCTTACCCGAAGCACAAATTAAACTCTCTATCTATCCTCGTCTGTCTGCCTGTCTGTGGCACACTATGGCAGGCAGTCCACATCTGTACCCCTCTGTCCTTTGTCTCTCTCACACACACACACACACACACACACACAGGTGGCCACAGTTTACCTACACACAGCATTCCAAGTAACCATTTATTGACAAAGCCAGAAGGGACAATAAAAGCATTTACTTCAGTTTCTCGTTCACTGGCAGGATTCGAACCCAAGTTTACATATTCGTGGATCAACTTATTCACTACCCCCCAGGCTGGACAGATGGGGGTGTATGGGGGTGCTGGAAGGTAATGTAGGGGGTTAGGTAATGAGTGATGCTGCACCCCAGACAGGAGAGATGGAGATGTGGGAGGGATGCGAGGGATAGTAAAGGGGGCTGGGAGATGAGTGATGCTGCATTCTAGGCTGGACAGATGGAGGTGCAGCGGGGTGGGGAGGTACTGTGGGGGGTTGGGAGATGAGTGTACCAGCGTCTTCGTCTTCTGCAGTAAAGGTGAGGCAAAATTGGATTATGAGGGGATGTGGGTCTTTACGTCTGCTGAGTGTGGACTGTTTGATAACCTTGGCTAGCGGTTGTTAGGGGATTAATGTAGGAATGTCGAATTTCATATCTAAAATTATTTGTTGTTGTTGTTGTTGTTGTTATTCGATAAATGTACTTTTTTCGAATTTTTTACCCCACACAACTTTAACTAATGGATAAAATGTAATATAATCGAGTTTTATCATCCACATTTTCACCTTGCTTTAGTCGAAAAATGCACGATTATCAAACCTTACATCCTCAACTAGACTTTATTAACTAATGGATAAGTGCACTGGCTATCATAACAATATCAAGCACATTCCAACCCTTTGTTACCAGACCCCTTTACCCTATATGAATAAGGAGAGGATAACAGAATCAAGCTACCCTTTATAAACACAACAGAATCTCAAGTTTAGCAACACCACACAATCAGATCCTTGAAATCCTACACAGGGGAGAGATGAGAGGACCCAACCTTCCTACACACACCCACAGAACAAGAAAGTGACCAAGTATGATTCCATAAGAGCAAAATCCCATTAGTTTACATGTATAATACCATCAGGACCTACAAATTAAACTGAACAGAATCAAAGACAGGTCAGCCCTCTTTCTCACACACACACACAGGGAAAACCAACACTTCCCAACACTCTCTCTCCCTCTCCCCAGATGTAACACACTCAAAGCGTCTAATCTGAATGGAGGGCAGATTCAAAACACCCGGCCCAGGACGCACCGCCAACCCTCTGCTTCTGAAGACAAAGGAACCCGCCTCCCTTTTATATTCTATACTGCAGAAGGTGAGAGTATGACACCCCTCTCTCTCTCTCTCTCTCTCTCTCTCTCTCTCTCTCTCTCTCTCTCTCTCTCTCAAACCTGCCCAGGTAACAAAGGGCCTCATACTGGCTTCCCTTCTCTCTCTCTCTCTCTCTCTCTCTCTCTCTCTCTCTCTCTCTCTCTCTCTCTCTCTCTCTCTCTCCTCGTGTGTTCCTTGCCGCGTCAGTTCAGCGTGAGTGATATGTAACGCACACACGTACATACATGCACACAGCGAGAGCGAGAGAGAGAGAGAGAGAGAGAGAGAGAGAGAGAGAGAGAGAGAGAGAGAGAGAGAGAGAGAGAGAGAGAGAGAGAGAGAGAGATTTCAATTTTGAGTGATATTGAGAGAGGGAAAACAAATTAATGGACCGAAAAAAGGACACAAACAAAGAATAGCGAGAGAGAGAGAGAGAGAGAGAGAGAGAGAGAGAGAGAGAGAGAGAGAGAGAGAGAGAGAGAGAGAGAGAGAGAGAGAGAGAGAGAGCTGAAGTGAGTACCATTGAAATAGGAAATGCTAAGGAAGGGAAGCAAATAAATAAAAAATAAATAAATAAATAAATAAATAACTGGAGGGGAAAATAGAAAGCGATAAATAAATAAAAAAAAAAAAAAAAAACAAGCGAAACAGGAATCTAGAATAATCCGGATAATGCAACAAAAACAAGACGGAATATGCAACGGATGAATGAAAAAAATAAAAATAAATAAATAAATAAACTAGAATAAATAAATAAATAAATACACAATGAAAGAGAGAAAGAGACAAACGATACCAGTTAATTTATAAAAGGGAGAACAATTAGTTTATCAGTAACGAAGTCGAGGGAATGAAGAGAGACAGATGAATGGATGAGTACAATGAATAAATAAATGAACAATAAGTCAGTACATAAGTAAACAAGTGAACTGTGTCAGATTGCTTACTACTACTACTACTACTACTACTACTACTACTACTACTACTACTACTACTACTACTACTACTACTACAACACTTACTCTCTTTATTACGTTCTTTATCGCTGGTTTTACGCTCTCTCTCTCTCTCTCTCTCTCTCTCTCTCTCTCTCTCTCTCTCTCTCTCTCTCTCTCTCTCTCTCTCTCTCTCTCTCTCTCTCTCTCTCTCTCTCTGTTCAAAGAATAAATGATTAAATTAAAAAAACATGTGACATTTAACTGAACATATTTGATTGATAAGATGATTCATTGAGAGAGAGAGAGAGAGAGAGAGAGAGAGAGAGAGAGAGAGAGAGAGAGAGAGAGAGAGAGAGAGAGAGAGAGAGAGAGAGAGACCATCGTAAAAAAAGGAAGAAATAAAGGAAGGAAGGAAGGAAGGAAGGAAGGAAGGAAGGAAGGAAGGAAGGAAGGAAGGAAGGAAGGAAGGAAGGAGAGAGAGGGAAGAAAATAAATGAATGAAAAATAAAGGAATGAAAAATGAATAAAAAATAAGTAAAGTGAACGAAAGGAAAAGAATCAGCGAGGCGTCTCAGAAATTAAGTTCATTGAAATACGATTTTTCTTTTTATTTCGTTTTTTTTTATTTTTGTTTATTTTTCGTATCTTCTTGTGTACGCTTGGTGTCTCTCTCTCTCTCTCTCTCTCTCTCTCTCTCTCTCTCTCTCTCTCTCTCTCTCTCTCTCTTATTGCTGGGAATTTTCTTTTTTTTATCGATGTCTTCATAAAATACTTAAATGGCGCGCGCACACACACACACACACACACACACACACACACACACACACACACACACACACACACACACACACACGAGGAAAAAATTCACTTGATATTCGTCTGTTTCCTTGTATTCAAACAGCCTCCTTCTTCCTCCTCCTCCTCCTCCTCCTCCTCCTCCTCCTCCTCCTCCTCCTCCTCCTCCTCCTCCTCCTCCTCCTCTTCCTCCTCCTCTTCCTTTTCCGCTTGCCTTCTCAGTATTGGCGAGGCAAAAAGAAAAAAAAAAATAAAATAAATAAATAAAATAAAATAAAAAATAAATTCTTCGGGAAATAAAGATACAGACACGAGAGAGAGAGAGAGAGAGAGAGAGAGAGAGAGAGAGAGAGAGAGAGAGAGAGAGAGAGAGAGAGAGAGAGAGAGAGAGAGAGAGAGAGTTTGAAATACCACAATACAAGACACACAATGTACAAACACACACACACACACACACACACACACACACACACACACACACACACACACACACACAGATGCAAGAGAAGGAGTCTTGTTTGTGTGTGTGTGTGTGTGTGTGTGTGTGTGTGTGTGTGTGTGTGTGTGTGTGTGTGTGTGTTTTCACCTACCACAAACTCTTCACGTACAGTTTATCCTCCTCCTCCTCCTCCTCCTCCTCCTCCTCTTCTTCTTCTTCTTCTTCTTCTTCTTCTTCTTCTTCTTCTTCTTCTTCTTCTTCTTCTTCTTCTTCTTCTTCTTCTTCTTCTTCTTCTTCTTATTCTTCTTCTTCCTCCTCCTCCTCCTCTTTCTTTCTTCCTTTCCTTCCTGTATTCTCTGTTCTTTCTTTTTATCTAGCTAAACTCTCTCTCTCTCTCTCTCTCTCTCTCTCTCTCTCTCTCTCTCTCTCTCTCTCTCTCTCTCTCCACTTTTTCTTTCTTATTTGTCTCCACTTCCTTTGTTATCCACACCTTCTTTCCACTCATCCCTTCTTCTCTTCTTCTTTCTTCTCTCTATTCCT
>NC_087191.1:12129466-12131966 GCF_035594125.1 Scylla paramamosain
AAACACCTTCTTGATGTCTGGAGAGAGAGAGAGAGACAGAGACAGAGAGACAGACAGAGAGAGAGAGAGAGAGAGAGAGAGAGAGAGAGAGAGAGAGAGAGAGAGAGAGAGAGAGAGAGAGAGAGAGAGAGAGAGAGAGAGAGAGAGAGAGATTATTAAATGTTTTTGTGTTATTTTAAAGGACTTAATAAAAGACGGGTTTTCATGTGGATTTCGTGGATAAAAAGTGGATTTATAGTGGATTCTGGTGCAGAGAAGTGGATTATGTGGATGTAGCGAACTGTGGACGATAGAAGTTAGGATAAGGCAGATAACACGTGGATTTTTTGGTGAATTCTGGTAGATAAAAGTGGATTTAAGTGGATAAAAGGTGGAATTATGATGGATCCAGGTGGATAAAAGTAGATTAATTGGATGAAGTGATTAAAGAGTGGATTTCTAGTGGATTATCGATGGGAGGAGGGTTAGCAATGGATTAAGTGGACCAGGTGGATAACAAGTGGAATTCTGGTGGATGGAGGTGTATTTTAAGTGGATATTGGATGAGAGATATGTTACTAATGTGTCTCGTGGATAAGAAGTGGATTTATGACCAGGTGGAATGAATAGTCACTGATGGATTTTGTGGATCTTGAGTGGATGAAAGTGGCGTTCTGATGGACAGTGGATACAGGAAGGGTTACTGGGAACTCTAGTGGATATAGAAGGGATGTGGGATGGATTTGTGGATAAGGAAGAGTGTAAGTGGATAGGGGAAGGAATAATAGCGGATTTTTTGAGTGGAATAAGCTTGTGTAGTTGAATGAAGTGATGTTATTACTACTACTACTACTACTACTACTACTACTACTACTACTACTACTACTACTACTACTACTACTACTACTACTACTACTACTACTACTACTATGGGTGAATTCTTGGCAAGCAGAAAGGGTTATAAAGTTATCCTATTATATTTTAAGTGAATATGTTTGTTTGAGTGGAAACTTGTGAAAAATATAATGAGGTGGAAATAAATAAATAAATAAATAAACAGATGAATGAAGTGTTTTGTTCATTCTAAGTGGCTTTTGTGCTTATCACTGTTGTTGTTGTTGTTGTTGTTGTTGTTGTTGTTGTTGTTGTTGTTGTTGTTTGTTTGTTTATTTTCCCTTTTTCTCTTCTTGTTTCTCCTTCTCCTTATCTTCTTTTCCTTTCTTTTGTTTTTTTTATTTTCTCCTCCTTTACTATCTCCTCTTCCTCCTCCTCCTCCTTCATTCCATTTTTCTTATTTGTCTTCCTCTTCGCCATTCTTTTTTCCTCTCTCTCTCTTTCCTTCCTCTCCTCAACTCCTCCTCCTTCACAATCTTCTCTTCCCTCTCCACCTCCTCCTCCTCCTCCTCCTCTCTTAAGTCCTTCCTTTCTTCAGTTCCTCCTCCTCTAACTTCCCTTCCTCCTTCTCATCCTCCTCCTCTTCCTACCCTTCTCTACACCTCCTCCTTCCTTTCTTCTTCTTTAACCTATTCTCATTTCCCCTTCCTCCCCTCCTCCTCCTCCTCCTCCTCCTCCTCCTCCTCCTCCTCTTCTCTCCACTCCAAGACATCTTCCCTACTTAGATATCTTCCTCCACTCTTGCCCTCTTCTCCCTCCCCTCTCCCTCTCCCTCTCTCTCCCTTTCTCTCCCTCTCCCTCTCTCTTAGATGGTTCCTCCCGAATTTAGTATTAACCAATTGGGGAAAAGAGTCGGAACACGAACCCAAATTTCAACCAATCAGGGAACCTTAACCAGAAGAGAGGGGAGGGAGAGGGAGAGAGAGAGAGAGAGAGGGAGAGGTGAGGGGGGAAAGGGGGTATGAGAGAGAAGGTCGACGTGAGATGGGTGAGAGAGAGAGAGAGAGAGAGTAGTTTTCTCTCTCTCTCTCTCTCTCTCTCTCTCTCTCTCTCTCTCTCTCTCTCTCTCTCTCTCTCTCTCTCTCTATTCTGATGTTTCCTTTGCATATTTTCTCTTTCATTCTCTCTCTCTCTCTTTCTTTCTTTCTTTTGTCTTTTTTTCTTTTATTTTTTTCTTTGCACCTTCTTTTGTTTCTCTCTTCTCTTACTTTTCTCTTTCCTTGTTCTTTATTGTGTATGCTTTCTTTAATTTTCTTTTGTATTTCCTCGCCATTTCCTTCTCTCTCTCTCTCTCTCTCTCTCTCTCTCTCTCTCTCTCTCTCTCTCTCTCTCTCACACAACTATCTTTCTATCATTTCCTATCAATTCTTACTTATTACTGCAATATCGCAACTCTCTCTCTCTCTCTCTCTCTCTCTCTCTCTCTCTCTCTCTCTCTCTCTCTCTCTCTCTCTCTCTCTCTCTCTCTCTCTACCAATCCTTACTGCTGATTTAAATACCACCCTTTTCTCACCTCTACCCTACTCTCCCTAACTCCACCTCTCCCCCCCCACTCTCTCTCCCTCTCTCTCAATACCTTTAGTGAATCGCTACTTTCTTAATCTCGCGGGAAAGGTACCTTGTTTCC
>NC_087191.1:12141966-12144466 GCF_035594125.1 Scylla paramamosain
CATACTCGCTCTCCGAGGCATTATGGGTAAGGAAACTCGACCCGTAATTAGTGAGGGAAACGTGAGGAGGAGGAGGAGGAGGAAGAGGAGGAGGAGGAGGAGGAGGAGGAGGAGGAGGAGGAAGAGGATGAGGAGGAGATAAAGAAGGGAAGAAAAGGAAGATGATACCAAACATAAAACACAAAAATATAGCAGAGAGAGAGAGAGAGAGAGAGAGAGAGAGAGAGAGAGAGAGAGAGAGAGAGAGAGAGAGGGTGAGTGAGTGAAGGGAAGGGAGAGTGACTCGCTTCCTGGTCACCATAGCAACCCTCCTCTCTCTCTCTCTCTCTCTCTCTCTCTCTCTCTCTCTCTCTCTCTCTCTCTCTCTCTCTCTCTCTTTCGACCTAGATTCCACTCACCACAACCGGCTTCCTTCTCTCTCTCTCTCTCTCTCTCTCTCTCTCTCTCTCTCTCTCTCTCTCTCTCTCTCTCTAATCCTCTCCTTATTTTTGATTTCATAACACATTCCTCCATTTAATTTTTCTCTCCTTGTGTTTTTTTCCTCCTCTTCTTCCTCCTCCTCCTCCTCCTCCTCCTCCTCCTCCTCCTCCTCTCACTAAGGGATTTTCCTCGTGCATAAATTTCCTTACTCTTTCATATTTTCCTCCCCTAATCTTCCTGCCTCATCTTATCTAATCGCATCTCTTCCTCTTGTCCTCCTCCTCCTCCTCCTCCTCCTCCTCCTCCTCCTCTTCCTCCTCCTCCTGTATGGCAACTTCTCTTCATGCAAAAGAACATCTATATTTATGGAAAAAAATGACACACACACACACACACACACACACACACACACACACACACACACACACACACACACGCACGCACACACACACACGCACGCACGCAGGGTTGACAAGGGAGAGAGGCAGGTGTGGAGTAAAGGAAAGAGGAGGAGGAGGAGGAGGAGGACGAGGAGAGAGAGAGAGAGAGAGAGAGAGAGAGAGAGAGAGAGAGAGAGAGAGAGAGAGAGAGAGAGAGAGAGAGAGAGAGAGAGAGGAAGAAGTCACCCTTATCTTCCTCATTATTAAGGGTCAAAGTTCACGCTGTTCACCACTCCCTCTCACCCTTATTCCCCTCTCACTCTCTCCCTTAAACACCATTATAGCACTTTGTTGTCGCTTTTTCCCTCCCTTTTCCTCCCTCTCAAGCCTCCAAGGGGAAAAAGTTTTGACAGAGAGAGAGAGAGAGAGAGAGAGAGAGAGAGAGAGAGAGAGAGAGAGAGAGAGAGAGAGAGAGAGAGAGAGAGAGAGAGAGAAAAACAAGAGAAAGAGAGATTCAAAGATAGATGACAAGGAAAGGTCACGGAGAGGAAGAAGAGGAGGAGGAGGAGGAGGAGGAGGAGGAGGAGGAGGAGGAGGAGGAGGAGGAGGAGGAGGAGGAGGAGGAGGAGAAAGAAGAAGAGGAGGAAAGAGGAGGAGGTGAGGAATACAACATGAAATACGAGCAAGAGGAAGGTGATAAGAGGACGAGGAGGAGGAGGAGGAGGAGGAGGAGGAAGAGAAGAAGAAGAAGAAGAAGAAGAAGAAGAAGAAGAAGAAGAAGAAGAAGAAGAAGAAGAAGGAAGAAAATACTATAAAAAAAGAAAAAAGAAAAACTGAACAACAACAACAACAACAACAACAACAACAACAACAACAACAACAACATCAACAGACCCAGGACAAGCACAAGAACAAGATTAAGATCAAGAGCAAAAGAAAACATCATTATTACTTCATTTTGTTTGTTTCTCCCCTCTTTCAATTTACCCCCTCTCTCTCCCTCCCTCTCCCTCCCTCTCCCTCTCTCTCCCTCCCCTCTTGGCATTGTATTCCACTTGCAAACATAATGATTTAGAATTCCACTCCTTTGCTGACAGATTCTGAAGGTGGAGGTGGAGCGACTGACGGCCGATAGACAGAGGCAGCAGAGTAGTGGATGGTTGGGAGGATGGAAGGATAGAAAGACTGGTTGTTGAATGGTTAGATAGATAGAGGTAGATAGATAGATAGATAAATAGATAAACTGATAAAGAAATGCATACTTAATTTGACAGATAAATAGATAGACAGACAGACAGATAGATAAACAAACAGAAACTTTCAGATAAGCAAACACGACAAGAATAAGTAATAATTAAAACACACACACACACACACACACACACAATATTACCTCAAAGTTTTATTTTCTAACTCCACGAAAAAGCAAATGGTCTGTGATTTGATTCCTGTACATATTTCCTTCCTTAAGACTCTTGCCTTTCAATCTCCGTACGTTCCCAGCTCCTCCTGCACCGCGCCGTCAATGAAAGAAAACGGACCGCTCCCAAAGTTGATAAAGGGGGTACTGCGTTCTTTTTACCGTCATTGTGATTGCTTTGGTATTAAAATTTGTACTGGCGATGCTTTCCACGTATTACTGATTCGATTTTTGTGTTTCTCTGGTTAAGTTTGGGTTCATTTAGTATAATGTGCACAGT
>NC_087191.1:12156966-12164466 GCF_035594125.1 Scylla paramamosain
TTTACTACCCCTTTTATCACCACCATCATCATCATCATCATCATCATCACTGTTTTGCTGACCTCGCCAAAAATTCCCTCCCTTTTAATCTTCATAGGCCTCTCTGAGAATTTTTATTTTTATTTTTTTTTTTTTTGCTTCTCTTTCCTCTTAAACCCTCCCTAGGTCTCTCTCTGCTTCGTAGGTCTATTTTTTTTTTAATCTTCATAGGCCTTTCTGTATTAAACTGTGAGTCTTTATTTTTATGCTTTCCTCCTCTCTTCATCACTGCCTAGGCCTATTTTTTTTTTTTTTTTTTTGTCTTCTGACCTCATCAAATATTCAATCTCTTTTAATCTTCATAGGCCTCTCTGTATCAGGCATAAGATATTCTGAATTTTTCTTCTATTCCTTCCCTTTTCCCTTAATTTCTCTATAGGCCTAAATTATAGTTTTTTTTTCATCTTCTGACCTCAACAAATATTTTCTACCTTAAAATCTTCATAGGCATCTTTGAATTTTTACTTTTTTTACTTCCTTTTCCCTTTAACCTCTCTATAGGCCTATTTTTTTATTCATTTTCTGACATTACTAGATATTCCTTCCGTTTTGAATCCATCTTTCTAATGCAAGATTGTAACACTCCCGTTTTCTTTCATTCTGTATCCACTGTGTTAATGAGAATCTGTAATAATCTCTTTTTCTTTCATTCATGTCCACTGTGTTAATGGGAAACTGTAACAATCTCTCATTTTTTTTTCTTCGCTTCTATCCAGTATTTCTAATGTAAGATTGTAACAAACTCATTTTTTTTTTTTTACCTCTATTTAACATTCTGACCACAACACTTTTTTTTTTTTCACATTCAACAATTTAATGCAAGACAGTAACATCCCCGTTTTCTTTCACACGCTATCCAATCTTTTAATGCGAGACTAAACTAAACTGCACTCACTGACACAAACACACACACACACACTCTCTCTCTCTCTCTCTCTCTCTGAAAAAAAAACTACCTTTCTTTCCATTTATTTCAACTCAAAACATTTCCACAAGAGTTGCATTGGTGTCATTCCGAACGCTGGCACAGTTTTTCCCGCATTTTTTCCCCTTTTTGAGGTAGAGAGGGACTTTTTTTTTTTCCTTCCGTCATTTTTTTCCCCGGCAAGTACAGCAGTTTATTTGTTCACTCTTTCATACATGTATATTTCTGTGTTCATTTGTGGCAACGCTACGGAGAGAACACCACATTTATCTCTCTCTCTCTCTCTCTCTCTCTCTCTCTCTCTCTCTCTCTCTCTCTCTCCACGCTCACCCCTCATCCAAACTATCCATTTCGTGTCCATTACCGCATGTGCGAGAGAGAGAGACAGAGAGAGAGAGAGAGAGAGAGAGAGAGAGAGAGAGAGAGAGAGTCCATAACACTTATTAGGACAAGTCAACACCACAAAAATACAAACAAACTCATTCACTCACTCAATTCATAACTCACACACAGACACACACACACACACACACACTTACCCACTTACAAACAAAACCAACCATCAAACCAAACAAATAAACAAAACAAACAAAATTAACCTAACCTAACCCAAACAAGCTATTTAGTCACAACAAGCTAAACGAACACCACCACCTGTCTATCTATGGGTCCAAGAACACCTGAAAACCGAGGCAGCCACACGCACACAGCCACACACCTGCCCTGCTTACCTTTCCGTCTGTTGGCGAATCCGTTAGAGGAATTAGATCGTGGAGAATCGAGATACGATAGTTGTGTGTATACCGTAGAGGACTCGTGTCTACAGGTCTCCGCGCTACAGCTGCTGTGGCTTACGGAGATGTGTGACACAGCAGGGCACCCCTCCAGCAGGCTCTGTCGGGAGAAAGAGGGGAATGTTAGCTTGGTTAGGTTATGGTGGTGGTGGTGGTGGAGTAGTAGTAGTAGTAGTAGTAGTAGTAGTAGTTGTTGTTGTTGTTATGATAGTGGAAGAGGAGGAGGAGGAGGAGGAACAAGAACAACAATAACAAGAACAACAAGTAAAAGAAGAAGAGGGCAAGAGGAAGAGAGGAATAAGAGGAGGGAGAAGAGAGAGAGGAGAAGGGACAAAGAAAAGGGAAGATAATAGGGAAAGTTATGTATTATGGAGAGAGAGAGAGAGAGAGAGAGAGAGAGAGAGAGAGAGAGAGAGAGAGAGAGAGAGAGAGAGAGAGAGAGAGAGAAAAAATCCACTTCCAGCATTTAATTATCACGGCCAGCCACCTCTCTTCCGCCTCCTCCTTTCTCTCTCTCTCTCTCTCTCTCTCTCTCTCTCTCTCTCTCTCTCTCTCTCTCTCTCTCTCTCTTTCATTCTCTCATTTCCTACTTTCCTGTTTTTCAACCCTTCCTTCCTTTCTACCACCACCACCACCACCACCACCACTACTACTACTACTACTACTACTACTACTACTACTACTACTACTACAGACACTTTTGCATCCATCCCTTCAGCAAAACCATAAAAAAGAAAGAAAATACCCAAACATTCTTTCCTTTAATTTACGGGGGAAAAATATGAACGGTAAGATGAAAAACAGAGATGCTATTTAAATAACGTCAAAGTTTAGGTTAAGTTAGGTTAGGTTAAGTTAGTTTAGTCTTACTAGCTTAAAAATAAGAAAACATTACATAGAAAAAAAAAACGACAAAAAAACAAGTAATTTCTTTTAAGTCTTAGATAAAAAAATAAATAAATAAATAAAAACCAACTATTAATCCTCTTAGTTAAATAAAAGTACAAAAAATAAATAAATAGCAGTACAAGTAATCAAGATCAAGATTAAGATTACAGTAACCTATCGTGTCTTAGGAGAACCAAAAAAAAAAAAAAAAAAGAATGATAAATGGAAGGATATTAAGGGGTTTTCAATTCCACCTGGACTAAACGTGGCAGGAGGAGGAGCAGGAGGAGGAGGAGGAGGAGGAGGAGGAGGAGGAGGAGGAGGAGGAGGAGGAGGAGGAGGGAAAGGAGGAGATATATTGAGGACATTTGTTTGGTTCTGTCATTGGCTTGTGTGTGTGTTTGTCTTCCCCCACGTGATTTGTTTACCTTTGCCTGTGTGTGTGTGTGTGTGTGTGTGTGTGTGTGTGTGTGTGTGTGTGTGTGTAGAAAAATGTAGCATTACCGTAAATCACTCATACACACATACATACACCCACACAGAGAGAGAGAGAGAGAGAGAGAGAGAGAGAGAGAGAGAGAGAGAGAGAGAGAGAGAGAGAGAGAGAGAGAGAGAGAGAGGGGGAATCACCAATCATACATCATTATCTTCATCATTAACACACGCTATTAACCACCACCACCACCACCACCACCAGTACCACCACCACCACCGCCACCACCACCAGTACCACCACCACCACCACCACCACCACAAATTCCCACAACAATCACAAGCAAACCACTCCAGAGTCCAGACCTTAATTAATACTCGTAAATATCACCCTTTAATTGGCTTCTTTTAATTACTGTACCACCACCACCACCACCACCACCACCACCACCACCACCACCACCACCACCACTTCTACAGGTGAAGCCCAATAGTGAGGTACATCATTGCTAAAAAACAGAGGTACAGATAGTTTGGTTAGGTTAGGTTAGGTTAGGTACACACACACACACACACACACACACACACACACACACACACACACACACACACACAGCTGATAAACAAATTGATAAACAAATAGACAAACTGGAAAACTGAAAAGTTAATTGATAAACTGATAGATAAAATGACAAATAAGTCGATAAACTGATAAACAAACAAACAAACAAACAAACAAATAACCGAATAACCAAACAAACAAACACACCAACTCACAAACAGACAAATAAACAGATAAACAAACAAATAACCCCATAAACAAAAACAAACAGATTAACACACACATACACAAACTCACCAGGAAACAAACAAACAAACAAAGAAACAAAACTGACAAAAGTAAAACCGATAGAAGAGTTTCACATTTACTCCATTAATTATTTAGGAAAGTGTTAGATAATTAAGCTGTTAATGCACTCTGTCTGTAATTAATGACACCATAATTACGATATGCAAGGTACACATATGCATTGATCAGCTCTCGTTATTGTTGTTGTTATTGTTGGTGTTATTGCTCTTATTGTTAGTGATGGTGCTGCTGCTGTTGCTGTTGTTGTTGTTGTTGTTGTTGTTATATCACTACTACTACTACTACTACTACTACTATCATTATTATTATTATTATCATTCTTACTTCTCATTATTAAAAAAAAATCTAATAAGTCTTACGTCTCTCTCTCTCTCTCTCTCTCTCTCTCTCTCTCTCTCTCTCTCTCTCTCTCTCTCTCTCTCTCTCTCTCTCTCTCTCTCTCGGGAACATGAAAGCTGATCCTGTCATACAAAATATTTAATGGGGGAGGAGAACCAACCCCCCTATTAACCTCCCACTTCTCCCTTCCCCCTCCCCCTCCCTCCTCCATCCCTCCCTCCCTCCCTCCCTCCCTCCCTCCCTCACTTTACCTGTCCAGTCTTACCTGTCCAGCATTCTTTCCTTAGGTGAGTGGAATCTCTCTCTCTCTCTCTCTCTCTCTCTCTCTCTCTCTCTCTCTCTCTCTCTCTCTCTCTCTCTCTCTCTTTCTTTGTTAGGAATTAATATTTAGAGAGCAACAAAGGATATCGTTTCGTTTTCTATGTGTATTTCTTTCCGTTTTCTTTCATAATGGGATTCTATTATATTGTCATTATTTCTCTCTCTCTCTCTCTCTCTCTCTCTCTCTCTCTCTCTCTCTCTCTCTCTCTCTCTCTCTCTCTCTCTCTCTCTCTCTCTCTCTCTCGTGAAATTCAATGAGGTTTGGATTCAGTTTCTCTCTCTCTCTCTCTCTCTCTCTCTCTCTCTCTCTCTCTCTCTCTCTCTCTCTCTCTCTCTCTCTCTCTCTCTCTCTCTCTCTCTCTCTATCTCAATCTCTCTCTCTCATTAGCTGCTCATTAAAGTTCTCTCTCTTGCTATCATCACAATCATCAGCAAAAGGAAAAAAATCTCTTTTTTTCCCTCCAAAGAAGAAAATATTGGCAGGGGAAAAAGTGTCGCTAATTTTCCTTTTTTTTTTCCCTTAATCATGAAATGTTTGAGAATTTTTTTTTCCATTTCTGATTGTGTGACTTGGTTTCCCTGTCTGTCTGTCTGTCTGTATGTATGTATGTATGTATGTATGTATGTATGTATGTATGTATGTATGTATGTATGTATGTATGTATGTATGTTCTTGTATCTGACTCCCTGTTTGTTTGTTTGTTTGTCTATCTGTTTGTCTGTCCATCTGTCTTTCTGTTTGTATGTATGATTCTCTCTCTCTCTCTCTCTCTCTCTCTCTCTCTCTCTCTCTCTCTCTCTCTCTCTCTCTCTCTCTCACCTGGGAATTACCTGGTGAGTTTTTCTTTTCTTTTTTCTTTTTCAAGTTTTCCAGTTTACTCTTCATCATCATAAATTTAAGTGTCTCTTCATGTGGAGATTTAAAAAGTTTGCTTGTGTCACACGAGAGAGAGAGAGAGAGAGAGAGAGAGAGAGAGAGAGAGAGAGAGAGAGAGAGAGAGAGAGAGAGAGAGAGAGAGAGAGAGAGAGAGAGAGAGAGAGAGAGAGGCTGTCTTTATTTCTTTTTCCCTTTACTGTTCATTTCAGTTTCCTCTGCCTGTGTGTGTGTGTGTGTGTGTGTGTGTGTGTGTGTGTGTGTGTGTGTGTAACCACTTTCAGTACATGAATAAGACCTCTTTCAGGCCACGTACACACTGAAACGTGACGCACACACGCACGCACGCACACACACACACACACACACACACACACACACACACACACACACACACACACACACACACACACACACACACACACACACACAGTTTTTTCCCACTGATTCAAGACAACAAATATATTAGTTGTTTTTTTTTCTTTCATTAAGTACTAATCTACTACTACTACTACTACTACTACTACTACTACTATTGCTACTACTACTACTGTTACTACTACTGCTGCTGGTGATACAGTGAAAATATAGGAAGGGTAATTCACATAGAAAACGGGACCTGATGTTGGTACATAATGAAACCATTCCTGCAACTAATTGTGAACAACAACAACAACAACAACAACAACAACAACAACAACAACAACAAAAACAACACTACTACTACTACTACTACTACTACTACAACTACAACAACTACAACTACCCCCAACACATACACCTCCACCACCACCACCACCACCAAAAACACACATAATAAAATGATGCAAAACAAATACTTTTAACAACCTAACCAGCCACACGAGTAACAAAAAACTAGGCCTATAACTTATCCCCTTTATCGCTCGCCTGAATAACAAACAGATAACAGTGATGGTAGTGATAACAGTGATAACAAACAGTGCATTAGTTGTATTGTAGTTTAGTTAATGTCTTTTTTTCACTGTCAATTGGCCTTTTGTGTACGAGTCGTGTAATGACTCGTATATTGGAGTCATTAAGGTGAAGGAAGCATTGGGTGGATGGGTGGATGGGTGGAAGAAGGAGAGATGGGAAGAAATGTACGAGGATGGAAGGAAGGAAGGAAAAGATGAACCAATGAAGGGATGAAGGAAGGAAGAAGGGAAGGAAGGAAAGAAGGAAAGGGGAAATTAGGTATGGAAACAGACAGACGGACAGACATACAGACGAAGGAAACAAGAAAAACACAAAACAAAACGAAAAAAAAACGAAAAAAAACAAACGAACAAAAATAAGAGAGAGAGAGAGAGAGAGAGAGAGAGAGAGAGAGAGAGAGAGAGAGAGAGAGAGAGAGAGAGAGAGAGAGAGAGAGAGAGAGAGAGAGAGAGAGTGAATAATAAAGAGAAACTGAATGAGAAGACAGTGAACGAAATAAAATGACACAAACTCTTTCATGACACTAATTTGAGCCATAATGGAGTGAACGAAACTATAAGAGAAATTTCACCTTAGAAAAGAAACCGGACGAAGATTAATGACACGAGAGAGAGAGAGAGAGAGAGAGAGAGAGAGAGAGAGAGAGAGAGAGAGAGAGAGCGTTCATTTTTAGTTTGCTACATTCATCCCCTCTCTCTCTCTCTCTCTCTCTCTCTCTCTCTCTCTCTCTCTCTCTCTCTCTCTCTCTCTCTCTCTCAACAAACATGAAATATCGTTGCAAGACGTGTAGAAAATAAAGAAAGGAAGAAAAATAAAGAGAGAAACGAAGAATGAAAGAAGGAAAGTGAGATAGAGAAAAGAGAGGAAAGAAGAAGAAGGAAAGAAAATAAAGAAAGGAAAAAGGGAACAGTGTAAGAAAGATATAAGGAAGAAAATAAAGAAAGAAAGATACAAAGAAAGAAAGAAAGAGAAACCAACTTCATCTCTCTCTCTCTCTCTCTCTCTCTCTCTCTCTCTCTCTCTCTCTCTCTCTCTCTCTCTCTCTCTCTCTCTCCTTCCA
>NC_087191.1:12169466-12171966 GCF_035594125.1 Scylla paramamosain
GTTTCTATGTTTATTCTCTCTCTCTCTCTCTCTCTCTCTCTCTCTCTCTCTCTCTCTCTCTCTCTCTCTCTCTCTCTCTCTCTGCGGGTCAACTCATCGAAAAATCAGTTTCTAGCAAAGATTTGTGTCTAAGTTAAGGAGTTTTCAATAACTTTAGAGAGAGAGAGAGAGAGAGAGAGAGAGAGAGAGAGAGAGAGAGAGAGAGAGAGAGAGAGAGAGAGAGAGAGAGAGAGAGAGAGAGAGAGAGAGAGATTTGCTTTATGTCTCTTTCTGATGCTGGTGTTGTTGGTGATAAGGAAAATTATAGAAACGATAAAGGAGGAAGAAGAAAGAGAAGAAGAAGAAGAAGAAGAAGAAGAAGAAGAAGAAGAAGAAGAAGAAGAAGAAGAAGAAGAAGAAGAAGAAGAAGAAGAAGAAATACCAAAAAAGATTAGTCACTTTAGCTTAAAATTAAATCAAGTTTGGTAAATTTGATTAGGTCAAGGTTAGGTTAGGTTAGGTTAGGTTAGGTTAGGTTAGGTTAGGTTAGATTTAGGTTAGGTTAGGTTAGGTTAGGTTAGGTTAGATTTAGTTAGGTTAGGAAAGGTTAGGTTAGGTTAGGTTAGGTTAGGTTAGGTTAGGTTAGGTTAGGTTAGGTTAGGTTAAGTTAGATTTAGTTAGATTTAGTTAGGTTAGGTTAGGTTAGGTTAGGTTAGGTTAAGTTAGGTTAAGTTAGGTTAGGTTAGGTTAGGTTAGGTTAGGTTAGGTTAGGAAAGGTTAGGTTAGGTTAGGTTAGGTTAGGTTAGGTTAGGTTAGGTTAGGTTAGGTTAGGTTAGATTTAGTTAGGTTAGGTTAGGTTAGGTTAGGTTAGGTTAGGTTAGGTTAGGTTAAGTTAGATTTAGTTAGGTTAGGTTAGGAAAGGTTAAACTAAAAAAAAACACTAAAAAGAAAAAAAACAAGAAAATGAACTGAAGAGAAAGCGAAAAATAGAAGTAAGCATTCTATTCTTACCGCTCTCTCTCTCTCTCTCTCTCTCTCTCTCTCTCTCTCTCTCTCTCTCTCTCTCTCTCTCTCTCTCTCTCTGTCTCTCTCTCTCTCTTGCCCTCATCTGCTTTCATGTTGCCTCTCTCCACTCTTTCTCACATTCCACATCCTTCTCTCTCTCTCTCTCTCTCTCTCTCTCTCTCTCTCTCTCTCTCTCTCTCTCTCTCTCTCTCTCTCTCTCTCTCTCTCAGCGGCAGAAAGAATATCTGGCATTTAAATGAAGACAAAATATGCAGGAAAGAGAGAGAGAGAGAGAGAGAGAGAGAGAGAGAGAGAGAGAGAGAGAGAGAGAGAGAGAGAGAGAGAGAGAGAGAGAGAGAGAGAGAGAGAGAGAGAGAGAGAGAGAGAGAGAGCAACGAAAGCACACAACACGAGAAACGGAAGAAAGAGAGAAGGGGAAAAGGAGAAAGAGGAAGAGAAGGAGATAAAATAAGATAAACAAAGACATAATAAAAGAAGAAGAGAAAGAATGGACAGAAGAAAGAGGGAAGAAGAGGAGGAGGAAGAAGAGAAGAAGAGGAGAGAGAGAGAAATAGCCAAGAGAGAGAGAGGAAGGAGGAGGAAAGAGAGAAATAAAGAAAGGATAGGGAGAGGAAGACGGGGAGAAAGAAGAAAGAGAAGAGAAGGAAGAGAAAGAGAAAGAGAAAGAGGAGAAGAGAAAGAGAACAAGAGGAAGAGAGAAAATTTAATAGAAACAGGAAGGGAAGGAAAACACGACAGAAAAGAAAGAAAAATAAAGAAATAAGGAAGAGGAAAAAAAATGAAGAACTGAAAAGAGAAGAAGGAAAAGGAAAAAGGAAAAAGGAAAAAAAGGAAAAAAGAAGGAATTGTCTTTTTCTTGAATTTCTTCACGACTTCCGGTCAATCAAGAAGAATCACCTGGAAGAAGAGGAGGAGGAGGAGGAGGAGGAGGAGGAGGAGGAGGAGGAGGAGGAGGAGGAGGAGGAGGAGGAGGACAGACTGAGAGGCGAGGAGAAAAATCATGACAAGGAAAAAGGAAATGGAGGAGGAAAGTGCCAAGAAGGAAGAGGAGGAGGAGGAGGAGGAGGAGGAGGAGGAGGAGGAGAAGGAGGAGGAAGAGGAGGAGGAGGAGGAAATTCATAAGAAGATAATGAAGGAGATGGGAAGGAGAAAAGAAGAATACATGCAAGGAAGGAGGAGGAGGAGGAGGAGGAGAAGGAGGAAGAGGAGGAGGAGAGGAAGAAGAAGAGAGGCAACAATTGTGAATCAGTAGAATGAGAGAGAGAGAGAGAGAGAGAGAGAGAGAGAGAGAGAGAGAGAGAGAGAGAGAGAGAGAGAGAGAGAGAGAGAGAGAGAGAGAGAGAGAGAGAGACTCATAAACACCAATTACACGAAAGAAAGAAGGACAAGAAAAAAAATAAGAACAAGAAGAACAAGAAGAGGAAGAAGAGGAAGAAGAGGATAAGGAGGATGCGAGAGGAATAGGGAGATGAGAGGATGATAGAGGGGCGGCAAG
>NC_087191.1:12176966-12179466 GCF_035594125.1 Scylla paramamosain
TCTCTCTCTCTCTCTCTCTCTCTCTCTCTCTCTCTCTCTTCCTTCAGTTTTCCTTCTTTTCCTCCCTTTTCTTGTTTTCTTATCTCCTCACATTCCTCCTCCTCCTCCTCCTCCTCCTCTTCCTCTTCCTCCTCTCTTCTCCTTTATTTTATTTTTCTATTCCTCCTTCTTCTCTTTTCTTTTTATTTTTATTTTTCTTGTCCTCCTTCTTTCCTTTTCCCTCTCGTTCCCTCCATCTTCTCTCCATATCCTCTCTCTCTCTCACTCATCTTCTCTCCTCTCTCTCTCTCCCTCTTTCATCTTTCTCTCTTCCTCCTCTTCTATCTCTTCCTTATTTCTCATTCTTCTTCTGTCTCTTTCTCTCTCTCTCTCCTCCCTCCCTTCATCTTCTCTCTCTCCCTTCCCCTCCTTCCCCTCGTCTATTCCTTGTACCTTCTCTCCCTCTCATCCATCTTTTCTCTCCCTCCTTCCCTCCATCTTTTCTCTCTCTCTCTCTCCTTTTCTCCTTCTCTCTCTCTCCCTTTTTCTCAACCTCCATAAAACACAAAAGTTTGAAGTCTGACCGAACAAGACCTTCTTTGCTTCATTGCTCACACCTGCTGACACTATCTTCTTCCTCCTCCTCCTCCTCCTCCTCCTCTTCCTCCTCCTCCTCTTCCTTTTGTTTCCTCTATTCCTCCTCTTCCTTGTTTTCTATTTCGTTGCTTCTTTTCTTTCTTTCTCCTCGTTCTTTTATTAGAGTCTTCCTCTCTTCTTCTTCTTCTTATTCCTCTTCTTCCGCTTCCTCCTCCTCCTCCTCCTCCTCCTCCTCCTCCTCCTCCTCCTCCTCCTCCTCCTCCTGTTCCGGATGCTGTGGGTGTCCTGAGAGAGACGAAGAGGCAAAGAGACAAGCAGGAAATGATGAGAGAGAGAGAGAGAGAGAGAGAGAGAGAGAGAGAGAGAGAGAGAGAGAGAGAGAGAGAGAGAGAGAGAGAGAGAGAGAGAGAGAGAGAGAGAGAGAGAGAGAGAGAGAGAGAGAGAGAAAGAAACACCTCCAAACAAGAAGAGTCATATTATTGCTCCCTCGGGCTCTCTCTCTCTCTCTCTCTCTCTCTCTCTCTCTCTCTCTCTCTCTCTCTCTCTCTCTCTCTCTCTCTCTCTCTCTCTCTCTCTCTCTCTAATTTGAGCCTCGTCACCTAACTCCTTAAATATGATTATGTAAGTTTAATTCTCTCTCTCTCTCTCTCTCTCTCTCTCTCTCTCTCTCTCTCTCTCTCTCTCTCTCTCTCTCTCTCTCTCTCTCAAATATAATTATCCTCATTAATATTTCCTTATTCTTCTCATATGTTACACACAAGCGAATGAGGGAATAGAAGAGAGGGGATGATAAGAGGGGAGAGAAGAGAAATGGGAAGAGAGGAGAATGATGATAAATAGAGGAAAGTCGTACAATCTCTCTCTCTCTCTCTCTCTCTCTCTCTCTCTCTCTCTCTCTCTCTCTCTCTCTCTCTCTCTCTCTCTCTCTCTCTCTCTCTCTCTTAACGGACGAATGACAAAAAAAGACAGACAGACAAACAGACAAACAGACAGACAGAAAAACAAGTACACAAGTAAACAAACAAAAAACAAGCAAACAAACAAATAAACAAACAAACAACAGAGAGAGAGAGAGAGAGAGAGAGATAGAGAGAGAGAGAGTAGATAAAGAAGATGGGAAGGAAAATATTATCAGAAAATATCGAATGGCTATGAAATTAATAGGGAAAAAAATGTTAGAGGTGGAAAAAAATATAACTGAGGGGAAAAATATTGAGTTAGGAGTAAGTTAGGAGAGGAAAGTTATGAAGGTGATCCTAACTGTGTTCATTAGGTTAGGGTGACGGTATTAGAGAGAGAGAGAGAGAGAGAGAGAGAGAGAGAGAGAGAGAGAGAGAGAGAGAGAGAGAGAGAGAGAGAGAGAGAGAGAGAGAGAGAGAGAGAGAGAGGGAAAAAAAAGTGATAATTTCCAACACTCGTCATAACATGTTTTGACGAGGAGGAGGAGGAGGAGGAGGAGGAGGAGGAGGAGGAGGAGGAGGAGGTGGAGGAGGAGGAGGAGGAGGAGGAGGAGGAGGAGGAGGAGGAGGAGGAAAGAGGAGGAGGAGGAAGGAGAAGAAGAAGAGAAGTGTGTTTCTTGACAGTTTGCAAAATATATCACAAATTTGACACCCTCTCTCTCTCTTCTCTCTCTCTCTCTCTCTCTCTCTCTCTCTCTCTCTCTCTCTCTCTCTCTCTCTCTCTCTCTCTCTCTCAAGGCTATCAAGTATTCAAATGGCATCAAACATTCAGGTATTCTGGTTAATTAATGCTAAAACACCTGTCCTTCGTAGCAAATAATAAATCAGGTGAGAGGAGGAGGAGGAGGAGGAGGAGGAGGAGGAGGAGGAAACGAAGACAGAAGAAGGAAACGAGAGAAAAAGAACACAAGAACACAAGGGTTGGTGCAGGAAGCCATCAGGCCTACACGTGGCAGAACTTGTAT
>NC_087191.1:12189466-12191966 GCF_035594125.1 Scylla paramamosain
AGAGAGAGAGAGAGAGAGAGAGAGAGAGAGAGAGAGAGAGAGAGAGAGAGAGAGAGAGAGAGAGAATCCATATGTATAACTCTTATTTGCATTTTATTTTCACCTTGCGTCCTTTACATCTCTCTCTCTCTCTCTCTCTCTCTCTCTCTCTCTCTCTCTCTCTCTCTCTCTCTCTCTCTCTCTCAATCATGACCATTTTCACACCTAGAGAAGGAACACGTGAACTAATTAAGGACCATTTAATTACCATCTCTCTCTCTCTCTCTCTCTCTCTCTCTCTCTCTCTCTCTCTCTCTCTCTCTCTCTCTCTCTCTCTCTCTATTGATTGGAAAGGTACAAAAATACACCAATTCTCTTTACTACCCAACATCTCTTGTCTTCTTCCTCCTTCTCCTCCTCCTCCTCCTCCACCTCCTCCTCCTCCTCCTCCTCCTCCTCCTCCTCGTCTTCCTCCTCTTAGTCCTTTCCAGAGTTTCTTTTCCTTCATTATTATTTTTTTGTGGGTTTTCGAAGTTGTTGTTGTTGTTGTTGTTGTTGTTGTTGTTGTTGTTGTTGTTGTTGTTGTTGTTGTTGTTGTTGTTGTTGTTGTTGTTGTTGTTGTTGTTCTTCTTCTTCTTCTTCTTCTTCTTGTAAATAATCTTGTTTTCTTTTTCTTCTTCTTCGCATTCTTCTTCTTCGTATTCTTTTTTCTTCTCTTTTTCTTCTTCCTCTTTCTATTCAGCTTCATCTCTTCTTCCTCCTCTTCCTCGTCTGCTTCTTCCTCTCCTTCTTCTTTTCCTTTTTTTCTACTTTCTCTTATTCTTTTCATATCATCTTTTACTTTCCTTCCTTTTTTTTTCTTTCTGCACATAACACTCCTCTTCCTCCTCTTCCTCCTCTTTCTCCTCCTCCTTCTCCTCTTTCACCTCCATCAGAAACGAAACAAAGGAGGAAAAGATACCAAGAAAAGAAAAAAGATAAATATTTGAAAATTATACCATTTTTTCTCTCCTCTCCTCTCTCTCTCTCTCTCTCTCTCTCTCTCTCTTCCTACGGGCCAAGTGATGAGAGAAGGAGTGGACGCGCGTCGGCATTACCCCAATTAGGCCAAATACCTGTACAGTGAATGGTTAATTAGGTCATTAGGGAGCTCAGGTGTAAAATATTTTTGATGATGAAAGAAAATTTTTGTTGCGAGAGAGAGAGAGAGAGAGAGAGAGAGAGAGAGAGAGAGAGAGAGAGAGAGAGAGAGAGAGAGAGAGAGTGTTCATTTTTCTTCTTTCTTCGTTTTTTTTTTCTTTCTCTCTCCGTTTGTTTTTTGTCTGTCTTCCTCTCTCTCTCTCTCTCTCTCTCTCTCTCTCTCTCTCTCTCTCTCTCTCTCTCTCTCTCTCTCTCTCTCTCTCTCTCTCTTGGTTGCTTGATTTTTTCTTGTTCTTCATTTTTTTCTTTCTTGCTTCTTTTCTGTTATTATTATTATTATTATTATTATTATTATTATTATTATTATTATTATTATTATTATTAGCTTCTTTTTTCTTTTATCGCATTTATTCTTCTTCCTTATCTTCATCTTTTTTTTTTCCTTCTCCTTCTGTTCCTTCTTCGTCTTCCACCATTTCTATTTTTTTACAAGACTATATATATATTTTTTATCTTTTTCTTATATTTTACCTCTTCTTCTTCTTCTTCTTCTTCTTCTTTTTCTTCTCCTTTTCCTCCTCCAATTCTTCCTCCTTTCTGCTTTATATCATTCCTCCATTTCCTCCCTTTATGATGCTTCTCCTTTTCCTCCATCTGCTCCTCCTCCTCCTCCTCCTCCTCTTCCTCCTCCTCTTCCTCATCGCAGTGCCTCATAATCTATAACTGTCTCAAACCCTTTCTCCCATTTACCTCATATCTTCAAGCACCTCCTCCTCCTCCTCCTCCTCCTCCTCCTCCTCTTCCTCTTCTTCCTCCTCTTCTGCCATCAAACCAATTCCCATAATGAGTTCTTCGTGTTTGCTTCTTCCCAAGCTCCGTGCATTTCAATTTGGAATGAAAGGTTGCAATAGTCTCTAATTTAACTAAAGATTATGTTCTGTTTTCCTTCAACAGTGTGTGTGTGTGTGTGTGTGTGTGTGTGTGTGTGTGTGTGTGTGTGTGTGTGTGTGTTTTTATAGGATATTGTTTAATTTCTGTGTCTTTTTTGTCTTTCTTCTTTTCTCTCTTTTCGTTCTTCTTTTTTTCCTCAGTTTATCTCGTCTTTTTTTTTATCTTATTTCTGTATATTTGTGTTTGTTTGTTTGTTTTTTTATCATATATTATTTATTCTTTTTCGCCTATGTCTCTTTTTTATTTAATGTTTTGAGTTCTCCCCTTTATCACCTGATTTCCTACTTTTTTCCTGTGTTTTTAAAGTATTTTTTCCGTTTCCTTCGTTTGTTTTCTATCATGTACCCTTCATTCCATTTCCCCTTCCATCCCTTTCCGAGTTCCTGCACGTATTTTCATCCCTATCCCTTCATTTATTAGTCTTAAGTAT
>NC_087191.1:12211966-12214466 GCF_035594125.1 Scylla paramamosain
AGAGAGAGAGAGAGAGAGAGAGAGAGAGAGAGAGAGAGAGAGAGAGAGAGAGAAACTGTTCCTACTATTTCGCCTGTTATTCCTTCTTCCACTTCAATTACTACTACTACTACTACTACTACTACTACTACTACTACTACTACTACTACCACTACTACAAGGTCAAAGCAACACAGGTAATTAGCACATACCAGAAATATCACACCTGGGTACCCGTTGTTCATACCTGTGGGAAAAATAAACATTGATTAATCTCTCTCTCTCTCTCTCTCTCTCTCTCTCTCTCTCTCTCTCTCTCTCTCTCTCTCTCTCTCTCTCTCTCTCTCTCTCTCTTGCTGGCACAGTTCCCAGTATTCACAATTGCTTTCAGTGTGAGATATATTGGTTGTTTTGATATATTATTAGTAAAAGGTCAATTTCAACCTTAGTTTTGATATATTATTAGTAAAAGGTCAATTTCAATCTTAGTTTATATGTATAATTCTTTATTTCGTAAGCAATTAATAAGGCGAACGCTTGAAAACCAATTAACTTCGATTGGAACTTGTCAAACTGTCACTGCCACCATCAAAACACCCTTGGAAACTCGAGGAACTTCCACTGCAGCTGTAGAAATATCACTTGGCTAGGTAGGGCGGACGCAGACAGCACCTCACGCAACACACACACATCCTACACACACACCAATTAGCACTGGGATCAAGAATACTGAATAATCCCCTTAATTTCCACTAGAATCGTGTTAACCTGCCCCTGGAAATCAAGAAAACTCCCTTGAAGACCCCAATAACTCAACCCGTTAAACTGCACTGCAACCCGTTAAAACTACCATTGGAACCATGAAAACACCCTAGGGAACCCCACTAATTCCTATTACCCCCTTGTAACAACCTCAACTACAGCCACGACAACCTCGCAAACTTCTACTGAAACTTCTCGAACCTACCACCTCGATCAAGACACCTTTAAAAAAAAATTTGAAAACCCCCTTGAAAATCCCAATAACTCCCACTGCAACCCGTTAAAACTACCATTGGAACCATAAAAACACCCTTGGGAACCCCACTAACTCCTACTACCTCCTTATAACACCCAAGATGAAGAGAAATGACTGAGAATACAAAATCTTATCCCACTGTCATTACGAAACCTATTGAAATAGTTACCCCTCTTAACCACACCAGCAGCAGGAGGAAGAGGAGGAAGAGGAGGGGGAGGAGGAGGAGGAGGAGGAGGAGGGCCAGGCAAGATATTAGTCCGTGTATTTGCGCCAGAAACGTAAATTTCGGAAAGGTATTAAGGTGTTCAAGGCAATGTACGTACGATAGGAAAATTATGATTGTTTGTGTACGAGAAAGAAAATGGGATGCAGGTATTGGTTCACAGAAAATGAGGGTTAGTGTTAAGGATGCAATTACTGTTGTCGTATTTGTGTGAAGGATTTTTTGTATTAGAAGCGAGGGAAAGTTTGATTAGGGTGTGTTGTTGTTGTTGTTGTTGTTGTTGTTGTTGTTGTTGTTGTTGTTGTTGTTGCTTTGTTTATCAGGGTTTTATGTGTGTGTGTGTATGTGTGTACGAGTGTTTTGTTTGTCTCTCTCTCTCTCTCTCTCTCTCTCTCTCTCTCTCTCTCTCTCTCTCTCTCTCTCTCTCTCTCTCTCTCTCTCTCTCTCTCTCCTTAGTTTGTCTCGGCGATAAAAACGATAAATAGCGAAAAAAAAGACTGATTAAAATTACGAAACACAATGAAAAAAAAATGGAAATTAATAAGACTGATGTAATTAAATAAGTTTGTTTTGATTTGGGAAATAAAAACGAGGAATAGCGAGAAAAAAAAACATGAAAAGAAAGAGAAAAGATGAAACAGATGAAGAAGAATAGCGAATAAATAGAGAATTCAGAAAAAATAGCAATAAAAAAGAATGGGAAACTTTAAAATTGTATGATAAAAGAAAGAAATTACGGAGATAAAGAAGAATAGAGTGTTTAAAGAGATAATCAAGAAAAATAGTAATGAAGAAAGACTGGAAAAACTTAAGAATCCATGATAAAAGAAGGAAATGAAGAAGGAAAAGAAAATTAAAGAAAATCAAGAAAAAATAAAGAAATTAAGGGAATGAAATGAAAGAAAATGAAGAAAAAACAAAAGAAACGAAGAAGAAGAAAGCAAGAAAAAAAGAAGCAAAATTAAGAAAAAAATAAAGAAATGAATAAGAGAGAGGGAAGAAAATTAGAGAAAATGAAGAAAAACAAAAGGAAAACGAAGAAAAAGTTAAGAAAAAAACAAAGAAATCAAGAAAAGAAAATGAAAGAAAAATAAGAAAAAAACGAAAAGAAGAAGGAAAATAAAAAAACGAGGAAAAGAAAACACAAAGAAACGAACACGAAGGAAAAAAAAGGAAAAAAAGTAGAAAAAAAAAGAAATTAAGAAGACAAACACGGAGAGAGAGAGAGAGAGAGAGAGAGAGAGAGAGAGAGAGAGAGAGAGAGAGAGAGAGAGAGA
>NC_087191.1:12231966-12234466 GCF_035594125.1 Scylla paramamosain
CAAGAGTGCCACCATTCAGGCCGGGGGGGGGACGGGCGGGGGGGCGAGGGTGTCAAGTGGGGAGGAACAATACGAGAAGGGAACGTTTTAAGGTCATGAACCAAATCGTGCGTCATTGATTTTATGACTGAGTGGGTGGAGGGAGGCAGCGAGGGGGGTGGGGGATGGGGCGTGGGGTGGCGGAAGGGCGTGTAGGGTGTGGAGGTGTCGGCGCGGGTGCCTGGCGGCGTGAGTGGCGGGTGAGGAAGCTAAAAGGGAAATGAGAGGCGTGTGAGAGGTGGAAGAGTGACGGGTGACTGACGGGTGAGTGGCGGGTGTCGGGTGAGTGGTGCGTGTGTGCGTGCGTGCGGGCGGGCGCGGCTCACCTGGTAGTTGCCGTAGCCCAGGTGGTCGCAGGGGCAGCGGCACTCCCGCAGGTGTGACTCTAGCTCTGGCGGCAGCGTGCCCACGGACTCCCTGGAGCCGCGCAGCTCCCGCCACTCCTGGAACTCCCGCAGGTCGCAGTGGCTGGCGTGGTGGCTGCGGCCGCCGCGCGCCTCGTAGCACTCGGGCCGCGCCTCCTGACGCAGTTCCGGCGGCACGTCGCGGTGCACGTCGGGCGGCGGCCGCGCCTCGGCGGGCCGCACTTCGGGGTGGATGTCCGGGGGCGGCCCCAGGTCGGTGCGGGGCGGACGGTCGGCGGAGGAGTAGCAGGCGGGCCGGTACTCACACGCCGCGCCCCCGGACACTCGCTACACGTCCCCCCGGGCACGGGGAGCGGCGCCCCGCGGACACGTAGCCCGCGGGGGCCGAATAGCCGCACTGCTCGCTGGTGTAGGAGGGCGGCGGGTAGTCCCGGGGCGGGGGCGCGTACTCACGGCGCTCGCCCGGATAGGGGGAGCCGCCCCCGGGGCTGAGCCTGAAGTCTGGTAGTTGGGGTGCGTGATGCCATACGGGTGGTGGCCGCTGGTGGGCGGGCCGCCGTACCCGCAGTGCTTGGGCGTGCACTCGGCCCGCGGCACGCCCACCGAGCCGTAGTCCAGGTGGGTCTGGGGCGGGTAGTCGCGGGCGGGCGGGTAGCCGTGCATGTCGACCACGGTCTCGTGCACCTTGGGGCGGGGCGGGGCACGCCCCGTACCGACGCGGATGTCCCCGTTGGCCCACTCCATGAGGGGCGGCAGGACGGGCGGCGGCGTTAGTCTGCCCTCGCCCTGCCCTGCACCCTGCACAGGCTGGCGCCCGCGTCACGCCCTCCCGCGTCCCTCCATGGCGCCCACCTCACATGGCGCCGCGGCCCCGCGCGGCTCACCCTCGCAAGGCGGCTAGGAGCATGTCGTGCAGCGCGGCGCAACCATCAGACGGGACGTGTGTGCACTGGGTGAGCGGCCCGGCGCCTCACGCTCCGCTCTGCTCCTCGCTCCTCCCTCGACTGTCCGCCCGGACCTCGCGGACCCCTGCCGCCGCGCTGCCGGGAGCATGTCCTACGGCACGGAACTAGGGCACAGCGCCCACGGGCCCTGCCCCGCTCCTGCACGGCCCCAGCACACAACCGTGCCTCCATAGGTGATGCCCGTGGCGCCGTGCCCCTCAGCCGCCCCTGGGAGGCTGAGGTAGCCGCGTCTGGCAGCCACAGTCCGGCGGGGAGGGGACGGGGGGCAGAGGGGCGGGTCCTGCGCACTGAGGAGGCCGGCGTGGGGAGGGGGAAGGAAGGCGGGGGTGGGGGATGCCGGAAGGACCTGGCCAGCCACACGCGTCCCCTCATGATTCCTCTCACCCCACCCCCCTCACCCTGCACCCCTCCTGACTGACCTGACCACCCCTGCCACACACACACACACAAAAGGGGAGAAAACAAGGAGAGGGGAGGAGTTTGCGATCTTCTAACCTACTCACCTTAATGCCGCGGTGAAGGGGGAGGGAGGGGGAGGGAGAGGGAGAGGAGGTGGCGAAAGTTAGAAAGAGGGAACATTACCTCCCATCTCCCTGTATTATCTCCTCTCCCTTTGACGACAGAGAGGGAGAGGAAGGGGAGATGGGAGATAAGGGAGGGAGAGAGAGAGAGAGAGAGAGAGAGAGAGAGAGAGAGAGAGAGAGAGAGATTATTCATGAAGCCAAAAGAAGTAATGAGGAAGAAATTTATGGGTACTCTCTCTCTCTCTCTCTCTCTCTCTCTCTCTCTCTCTCTCTCTCTCTCTCTCTCTCTCTCTCTCTCTCTCTCTCTCATTTTATCACCTGACACTAAAAACCGAAGATAAAACAACATGGGTTTTTTTTCCTCTCTCCCTCTCTCTCTCTCTCTCTCTCTCTCTCTCTCTCTCTCTCTCTCTCTCTCTCTCTCTCTCTCTCTCTTTTTTACTTTCACACTCTCTTTAATCTCTCTTTTATATTTATGTCCGCCTCTCCCACGCCTTCGTCAGCAGCCTTGTTATAGATACTAAGAAGAGGAAAAGTTACCGCTCTCTCTCTCTCTCTCTCTCTCTCTCTCTCTCTCTCTCTCTCTCTCTCTCTCTCTCTCGAGTAT
>NC_087191.1:12239466-12249466 GCF_035594125.1 Scylla paramamosain
GCGTAGGAGTGAATAGGAGTGGTGTAGGATGGCGAAGGAATGCTGCAGGAGTGTGTATGGGTGAAGGAAGACGAAGGAAGTATAAGGGAAGGGTGTACGAGTGGATGAAAATGAAGTGAGTGTGATTTGTAAGGGAAAATGAAGAGGGAGAAAATGAAATGAAGGAAGATAAAGAAAGATGGTGGAAAGAGGGAAAAAAATAAAAACAAGGTTAGGAATTGAAAGGAAAATGAAGGAAAATATGAAGGAAGGAGTAAAGGAGGTGCATGGGAGGACAGAAAAGAAAACAAAGAACATTTAAAGCAAAGACGAAAATAGAAGCAATAAGAATTTGAATAAACGAAAGGAATAATGGGAAAACTGATGATAAAGAAGAGAATAAGAAGAAAGAATGAGATAAGATAACTCCACCAAGAACTAATTGAGGAAAGAAGGAAGAAGAGACATAATGAAAAAGGAAATTAGAGAGAGAAAAAGAGAGGAAGGGAGATAAAAGAAGGAACGGAAGAGAGAGAGAGAGAGAGAGAGAGAGAGAGAGAGAGAGAGAGAGAGAGAGAGAGAGAGAGAGAGAGAGAGAGAGAGAGAGAGACAGAGAGAGAGAAGAAGAAGGGAAGATGAAAAATAGGAAGGAGGAGCAGGAAAAAGGAAAAAAAGAAGAAATGAGGAAAAAGAGAAAGGGAAAAAAAGAAAGAAAAGAAGAAAACTAAGAGATAAAAAGGGAAAAATATAAAAAAAGGAGAAAAAGAAGAAATAAAGAAAAAAAGGAAAAAGAAAAAAAAACAAGAGAGAGAGAGAGAGAGAGAGAGAGAGAGAGAGAGAGAGAGAGAGAGAGAGAGAGAGAGAGAGAGAGAGAGGAGGAAAAGATGGAGTGGTGAGAGAGGAGGAAACTTTTTGGTAAGTGATGGAAGAAAGGAGAGAGAGAGAGAGAGAGAGAGAGAGAGAGAGAGAGAGAGAGAGAGAGAGAGAGAGAGAGAGAGAGAGAGAGAGAGAGAGAGGGGGGGGGATCTTTGTAGGGTTAGGTAAAAGTGAGAGAAAATAGGAAGAAATAGAAGTTATGGGATCTCTCTCTCTCTCTCTCTCTCTCTCTCTCTCTCTCTCTCTCTCTCTCTCTCTCTCTCTCTCTCTCTCTCTCTCTCTCTCATTATAGTAATTTCTTGCTTTAATTGTTCCTTTGATACTATAGGGAATTAATCTCTCTCTCTCTCTCTCTCTCTCTCTCTCTCTCTCTCTCTCTCTCTCTCTCTCTCTCTCTCTCTCTCTCTCTCAGATATTAGGTATTCATGAATATTTTTTTCTTTCCTTTTTCTCTTCATTTCCTTTAAATATCTATTCGTTCACGTGATGATTTGCAAGAATTATTCGCTCAGTTCCTCTCAACTTTCATCCTTTTCGTCGAATTTCACCTCCAAACGTTTAATTTTATTTCATTTTATCTTTTCTATCGGTTTTCCTAATTCTTTTGTAGTTCACGTTTAAATATTTCGCTTGGGAGTCTCCGTTTTCTTTCTTTCTTTTCATTTTCTTTTTTTCTTCATTCGTACGAGTTGTTGAAGTTATCGTACCGTATTGTTTTCTTTGGCAAGTCTCCGTTTTCTTTTTTTTATTACAAGAAGGCAATGTTTTCGTTTTCTTTTCCAATTTTTTTCTTTTTTGTTTTTTTCCTACTTTTTCTCTTTTTTTCGTTTTCCCTGCTTTCTTTTTCAGTTTTTTCTTTCGTTCTCTCTATAATTTCTCTTCTCCGTGTCATTCCTGTATTAACTACATTATATTTCGTTAAATTTATAGACAAACAAACTCTCTCTCTCTCTCTCTCTCTCTCTCTCTCTCTCTCTCTCTCTCTCTCTCTCTCTCTCCGACCCCAATAATACTCATAATAATAGTGTGTTAGGCCTAAACTTGAGCCTATTTCCTTTCAGCTCCACGCCTCGCTTCACACCACAGGTTCACAGACAGAATTAAAGGTTCGGATCCCAAGCTCGAACCAGTGAACCGCCATTATGAAACCTTTGTGAAGCTCCGCCCTCTGTGAATACCTATTGGATGGTTAGTAATAGTAGTAGCAGTAGTAGTAGTGGTGGTAGTAGTAGTGGTGGTGGTGGTGGTAGTAGTATTTATTATCATTATTTCCTTATTTTATCGATTTTATTTATATATATTTCTATTTTTTTTTCTATATTTATTTAAGTGTATGTTACTTCCTCTTCCTCCTCCTTCTCCTCCTGTTCTTCCTAGTCCTCCTCCTTCTCTTCGTCCTGCTCCTTTTCCTTCTCCTAGTCTTCTTCCTACTCCTTTTCTTCCTCCTCCTCCTTTTACTTCTCCTAATAGTCTTCTCCCTACTACTACTCCTCCTCCTCCTCCTTCCTCTCATCAAAGCAAACCACAGTCTTGTTAAGAAAAGAGAGAAAGGAAGGAAGGAAAGCAAGAAAAGAAAACTCTCTCTCTCTCTCTCTCTCTCTCTCTCTCTCTCTCTCTCTCTCTCTCTCTCTCTCTCTCTCTCTCTCTCTCTCTCTCTCTCTCTCAGGATGCAAAAAAAGAAAGGCTTTGTTTTAATTCACTTTTATTAACTCACTTGTAACGAAACTTTGTGAGAAAAAAGACGAGGAAAATAAATCACATTATAGACACACAGCAAGATTTTTTTTCTTTTTTTCTTCCTTTCATTTTTTCCCATTTTCTTTTCTTCCTTTCTTCTTTTTTTCTTTTTTTCATATCTTCTTTCTCTTTTTTTCCATTACTTTTTCTTCCTTTCTGATTCGTTTTTTTTTTTTTTTTTTTTTAGATGGCAAAATTTGAAGTATCCTTAAGTATTGTCTTTAAATATGCTACTTCCCCGTTTTCTTTATTACATCTTAGTATATTAAGTTTATTTATTTATTTTTTTCAGCAGACACCCCTTTAAATATCCTCCTTTTCCCGTTTTTCATTACAATTTTGAGTATTACGTTTTCTGTAAACAAGTACCCCCTTTAGACATCCCTCCCTTCCCCTTCATTAATTCTGTGCTACGTTTTCTTCCAGCAAGCTTCTAGGGCATCCCCATTTTCTTTTACTAGTTCTACGCTCGTTTTCTGATTTGTTAGCGATGAAAAGCCAAACAAAAGGGATAACTGTTTTTTTCCCTTTAATTTTCCTTTAATCGTTATTTTATTACGAAAAAACAACTAGAAAAAAGACGAGAAAACATTTATTTCCTACCACACTAAACATCAAAAAGTGAACGAAAAAATATTGATAAAAAAGATTATGTGAAATCCTCTTTTTTTATTTTTTTGCCCCAAACCCTCGGAAAAAATATATTTGTTTGTTTGTTTGTTTGTTTGTTTTTTTTTCTTAATTATCTGGAGTTCATTTAATTTCGGTCAGGTTAATAATGTTTTGTGGCTGTTGAATTTGTTTGTCTGTTTGTTTTGGCTTCCGTTTTCTATAAATGTGTTTTGGTTTATGAGAGGTTGTTGTTGTAGTTGTTGTTGTTGTTGTTGTTGTTGTTGTTGTTTCCCAATTCCATACAAGACAACATATTATCATTATTATTATTATTATTATTATTATTATTATTATTATTATTATTATTATTATTATGACGAATGTGAATCAAATTATTACACTTCATTTATTTTTGCTTTCATTTTTTTCATTTTTTTTTTTTTTTTGCACACGTGGTTATCAATAAATTAACACTGCGAACAAAACACAAACACACACAAACGAACACACAAACACAGCTGATATTTACAAGGAAAGGCTGAGTTTTCCTCCTCCTCCTCCTCCTCCTCCTCCTCCTCCTCCTCCTCCTCCTCCAATATACATATAATCTTTTTTCTTTCTCTTACACTTTCATTTAGATTACATTATACACTCATAAAGAAGAAGAAAAAGAAGAAGAAGAAGAAGAAGACCAACAGCAATAACAACAAGAACAAGAACAAGAAGAAAAAGAAAGAAAAGATAAAAAAGATAAAAAAGGAAGAAGAGGAGAAAAGGAAGAGAATATGAACAAGAATAAGAAGAAAAGAAAGAAAAAGAGGAGAAAGAGGAGGAAGAGGAGGAGGAGGAGGAGGAGGAGGAGGAAAGACGAACAAGAAAAACAAAAATAAGAAGAATAAGAAAAACAAGAAAATCAATAAAAAAATATAAAAGATAAACACAAAAAAGAATAAAAGAGGAAGAAGAGAAAGAATAGAAGAAAAGAGAAAAAAAGAGAAAAAATAAGTAAATAATTAGGTAAAAATTTAAATTAGTAAGTATTTAAGTAAGGTTAAAAACAAGTCAGTATTTTAGTAAGTATTTAAGTATTGAAGTAAATAAGTAAGGCAGCCTAGCACTTACATACACTCTCTCTCTCTCTCTCTCTCTCTCTCTCTCTCTCTCTGTAGGTAATATGTATCACAGTGTTGTGGAAATTCTCTCTCTCTCTCTCTCTCTCTCTCTCTCTCTCTCTCTCTCTCTCTCTCTCTCTCTCTCTCTCTCTCTCTCTCGTTTTTCTTCTTTATTGTGGAAAGTCAAAAAGTTTCATTCCTTCTTTTTTTCTTGTTTATTTCATTTTTCTTCCATTTCTTCTTTCCTTTCCTGTAACTTTTCTTTCCTATAGATATTTGTGTTTCTTTTTTTTTGTTTGTTTTCTCTTTCTCTTTCTTTTTTTTATTGTTTTCATTGTGATCTGTCTTATTTTATTTTTTATATATATAAATTAAGTTTCTTTTTCTTTCCTTTTTTTTCGTTTATCAATAACTTTTAGCAGTCATTCACTACTTATTTTATTTACTGTCCTCTTTTTCTTCTGTTCCTTCTCTCTCTCTTTCTTTCTTTTTTTTTTTTAATAACCACTGTGTCTATTTTCAACCTTTTATTTCATTCGTCTTAGTTTTCTTTTTTTTTTTTTTCATTCTCTATTTAACATTTTTATCACACACGAGTTCCTCTCAAAATTCATTACTTTTCTACTTCATCACATTCCTGCCTTCCCTTCTTCCCTCCCTTTCATCACTTTTTTTTACTTCCTCCCCTTCCTCCCTTTCTTCCCACACTTCATCAATCAGTCATCAAAATCAATTAATCATTATCTATTATTCTAACCACCAGCAAACTTTTTTCACCCCACCACACTGAAAGTCTCATATTTATTAAGTCTCCCATAAAAAGAAATCCCACAGGAATCCGTTTTCTCTCTTTCTCTCGGTCACTCAATGTTCAGAAACGAGAGAAAGAATATTACTGCAGAATTCCACACATGTTTACTTTTCCATGAGTCTCCCATAAAAAATGAGGCAAGTCGGTTTTCTTTCGTATCGTTTTTTAAGGAACACTTTCATATTTTATTTGCCCCTGAATTTCCCATAAGGAGTAAATGTTTAGTTTTCTTTCGTATTTTTTAAGGGAGACTTGTAGATTTTCTTTCTTTCGTTTTCTGTAAGGCCACGATGGACGGAAAGGTTCTCGCTCTTTCTTTCAGTAAATACGTGGAAATGAGTCAAAAACTTAACGAAATATATAATAAAACAAAAGGAAGAAAATGAAAAGTAAGAAAACAATAATCACGAGGCACTTAATAAATCAATAAAACTACTATTATTACTATTACTACTACTACTACTACTATACTAAAGCAAAATATACGAAAATATCAAAGAAAAAAGAAAAAAAATGAATTGCTGAGAGAAAATAAAGAAAAACTAACCAAAACAAAACAACCAATAAAAAGACGAAAGAAAGAGAAGCAAAAATAAACAAAACAAAAACAAACTTAAAAGAACAATGAAAAGAGGAAAGAAATCAGAAAAAAAATAAGAAATACTGAAAGAAAACGGAAACGAATACAAAATAATACTAAAAAAAACATATATATAATGATCAAAGAAAACGGAAAGAAAACAAGAGAAACTAAAAAAAAATTAAAAATACTGAAAGAAAACGGAAAATAAAAAAACTCACTGCTTCTCCTTCTGCCTGCTTCTGTGTCTCCGTGCGTCTCCTTCTCCCTCTCTCGCTACTCCAGGCCAAATCCTTCAGCATTAGCCAGAGCAATGTACAATTTATTCTTGAGCACCTCCTTGGACGTGTAGGGCGGCAGGACGAGCTGGTTGAAGCACGTGTGGGCCTGGGGCAGCATGTGAGTGTAACCCTTCCAACAGGATATCTTAAACATCATCTCCCCCATTCCGCCCACGGGGATCCTGTCGCTGCCCGTGGTGAACAGCAGGAAGAGCTTCTGCTGCCCCACCGGCATCTCGCTCACCACCTCCCAGAACCACCTGACGAAGGAGTGGCAGTTACAGGCGGATTGTAGCGGGTTATAAAGGATTGTATAGGCTAAATAAAAAGGATCAGAGTGGATTTTTGAGTATAGAAAGTGGTTTTCAAGGAAGTGTAAAGGATTAGATGGGGGTTCAAGGGTTTATAAAGGCTTATGGTTTATATGGTTTATATAGTTTATATGGTTTATATGGCTTATGTTTCGATGAATAAAAGGGATGAAAATGATTGGAAGGGGTTCAGATGAGATTTCAAAGGGTTAAAAATATTCATATGGATTTCAAAGAGGTTTTTAAGAGGTAAAAAGGGTTCAGAGAAGATTTGAAAGGATTAAAGAAGATATATATGGGTTTGAAAGAGGTTTTTAAGGGATCAGACAAAATTTCAAAGAGTTAAAAAAAATTACATGGATTTCAAAGAGGATTTTAAGAGATGTAAAAGCCTAGCAAGGGATTACTTAGGAAATATAGGATTCAAGGATGGTCATACGAATTTTAAAGGGATTTGAAAGGTTAAGAGATCAGGGAAAATGTCAAAGAGGATTATAGGAGTTATAGAAATGAGTTGTAAAGGGTTAATAAGAGACTGAAAAGATTAGGATGCGTTTTGAAGGATTAGAATAGGCTAGACAGTATTATAACATGTTGTAAAGCATTAGATTTTCTTTTAAAGGAACATAAATGATTTGTAAAGGGTTCATATTGTTGTTAAAAGGATTATGATGATTTTTGAAAGGAATAGTAATAGGTTCTAATGGACTGTAATGGCTTTTAAAGAGATTATAAAGGATTTGAAACGGTCAGATTGTACGTAAATGCATCAGAACAGGATTAAAAGAAATACCAATGCTATTTTCCAGAACCTAACTAGACTTTAAAGAACCACAGTAAGTTTAAACGGAAATCTAAAATATTATCAAGCCTTACAGTGTCCCCCACTACCCCCACCAACCACCCAGCACCCACCCATCCACCTCACCCGCCCCTCCACTCCATCCACCCCCCGCCACCCCCCCCCCTTACTTAATGGTCGGGTGGTCAGGCGTGTATCCATCATAATCTACCACTTTCCGTAGCTCGTTAAGATCCAGGCGAGGCGATCCGCACACCAGCATCTCCACCTCCTCCGGCCGCAGCATCTGACGGAGGCGCAGACGAGATGAGGGATAAATAACATGAAAATAAGCAAAGGATATGATTTTTAACAGGTATGAGAGAGAGTAAGAGAGAGAGTGAGTCCACAACTATACGAAAACACCAAATACACTTTACAACAACAACAACAATAACTACCACTTACAATAAGGGCATTGGAGGCGCAAACTGTGTGGAAACCCAGATAAAACGCCCTGAACTGCTCATAGATGGCGGTGTTCAGTATCCAGTCTAGGTACAGTCTTACAAACTCCTCCCTGTTCTCATTGGTGACCGGCAGACAGTCCCCTTGCTCCTTTAGATTGAAAGTGCGGGGCAAGCCAAACTCCTCTAGGGACACCTGTGGGACGGGGACAGGTGAAAGGAGAGGAGGTGAAGGAAAGGTTGGTGAAAAGGATATGAAGGGTGATGTGGGAGAAGGGAGGAAGGATGGTGAAAGATGGTGAGTGAGAGGGAAGGAAGGAGAGGAGAGAAAGGAGGGAAGGAGTGATAAGTGAGGTCGAGAAGGAAGCAGTGAATGAAACAGTGAAGGATGGAATAAAGGGAAATAAAAGAAGGGAGAGGGAAGGAAATGAAAAAAAAGGAAGGAAGGATGAGGAAGAGAGAAAATGAATAGAGGAAAAAAGGAGAGGAAAGAAGGAAGGGAGGAATAAATAAACAGATAAACAAACAGACAGACAGACAAACAGACAGATAATTAAACAGACAGACAAAATAAACCACACACACACACACACACACACCACCAATCAAAGTCACCTATCAGCACCTCACCTGTCCACCTGTATTTACCTGGAAAGTCAAACACATATCTTCTTCTACATCCCCCTCGTATTTTAGAAGCTCCTGAAGTCCGTGGGCGACCTCCTGTAGGGGCAAGGACAGGATCAAGGACACGCACAGAGGGGGGGGGGGCAGGTTATTGTTCGTAGATGAAAACAGTCGAGGTATTTCAGATAAACACAAATATATACATAATTAAGGACACGTACATGGGTTTTGAGTGTACATGTTAGTGTTCATACATACATACATACATGGATAAGTTACGTACATACATACATACATACATACGAAAAGAAAACGGGAAAGTAACAAAAAAAAAAAAGAAAGAAAGAAAACGGGCACTTACACAAAACTCTTACCGCGCTGCCAGACGCACACCCAAAAGAAAACGAGCATAACTCTCCTACCGCGCTGCCAGACGCACAACCACTCGCCCTCCCTATACACACACACACACACACACACACGCTTACCGGCATAATCTCCCCGAAGTCATCTAAGGAGGGTACTTTAGCCACGCCCACCGCCACGTGTTCGTACGCTGGGACCACGGGGGGACTAAGCAGCTTCCTGTTGGGGGGCAGAGGGAGGCAGAGGGAGGTGAGGCGGGGCAGCACGTGAAGATGAGGGCATGCAAGAGAATAAACTAAAAGGTACATAAGAATATAAGTCAAAATAACTAAAGAAGAGGAAGAGGAAGAAGAGGAATAAGGGAAGAAATAGGATAAATGATAAAAAAAGGTCGATTTTATAACTTTTTTGTTGTGAAAGTATAAAGAGAGAGAGAGAGAGAGAGAGAGAGAGAGAGAGAGAGAGAGAGAGAGAGAGAGAGAGAGAGAGAGAGAGAGAAAGGTTATGAAAAAGAAGATGGATGAGAGGAAGGGAGAGAAGGAAGGAGAAGAAAAAGAAAGACAAAGGAAAAGAAGAGAGGGGAAGGAGTGTGAAAGGATATTGCACACACACACACACACACACACACACACACACACACACACAGAGAGAGAGAGAGAGAGAGAGAGAGAGAGAGAGAGAGAGAGAGAGAGAGAGAGAGAGAGAGACAGAGAGAGATCACTTCCCACCCAAACACACACGCATATAAACAAACACACAAATAAACAAACACTTAACAAACAACAAACAAAAAAAAAAAACAACAAAAATTCATTGATACTCCCCACCACCCCCAGCCCCCCAACTTACCTATAACAGATGGCAGGGAAGTGAATATCTAGAATGATGGAATTGTACACAGCCAGCCCCATGAGGACTCCTATAAGGTTATATTCACGAAGGTTACCCTCTTGACTCATTGAGAACCAGTACAGCCTCTTGGTGGGGTGATAAACAAACATCTTATTCTCAGGCTGCGTGGGAGAGAGAGGGGAATGAGAGGGGGAGTGTGGAAGAGAAGGGTAAGAGAAGAGGAGGAATAGATGGAGAGATAGAGATGTGTGTACAGGTGGAGAGAAAGTTATTGGGGTTGTTTATATTAATTTTGAAAGAAAGGGTTAAGAGGGGAGAGGTGAGAGGGAAAGAGAGGGAGAAATGGAGAAATGTGGATGTTTACAGGTATAAAAGAGAGGGAGAAAATTATTGGTTTGTTGTGCTATATTTAAAGCAGGTGAGAGAGGGAGAGAGAGAGAGAGAGAGAGAGAGAGAGAGAGAGAGAGAGAGAGAGAGAGAGAGAGAGAGAGAGAGAGAGAGAGAGAGAGAGAGAGAGAGAGAGAGAGAGAGAGGGTTAGAGGTGCAGGTGAGAGGGAGTTACAGGTACACTCATTAAATTTCTATCTCTCTCTCTCTCTCTCTCTCTC